>NC_020494.1:20502775-20532787 GCF_000184155.1 Fragaria vesca subsp. vesca | reverse complement strand
AGACACCCACAAGCATTTTTCTGGCCGACCATTCATACCTCTAAGCGAGGTATCCAAGTAATTCTTAACTGCAGGTGCCCATGCATAGAGAGACATTGATTCTAAATCCTCTATGTAAGGAACTATAAACCAACTGAGGTCATTACCACTATTGCAGAAAAACAGTGTTACACAAAAGTATAGACAAACCAACCGAACAAAATCACTTTCATTCTCCAGCCCCCTTAGTTTTGCAACATCTTTGATTTTTTTCTCCAAAATCACCTTTGACAACCTTTTATCACCAGGAAATTGTCTTTTAATGAACTCTGAATCCCCCTTCCTTTTCTTTTGGTTCAGGTTGATCTCACGGCCTTCAACATTCAAACCAAATATATCTGCAATGTTGCCTGCTGATATGGTACCACTGATTTCCCCAAATGTGAAAGCATTTTTTCCCATGACAAAACATTTTAAAACAGCAACGATGTCAATATCAGACTTCCTACAAGCAGATTCTATTACTTGCTGTTCATAATAAGCTCTGAACAAACTTCTGAATGGTGTCCTGTCTAGCAATTGAAGCTTCAGTTCAGTAACATTTTCCCTTATCTCAACAGTCATTAGGCGACCAAACTTGAGAAGGTCGCACCTAAACTCAAGGTGGGAGTACTCTTTCACCATCACGAACTTTCAATCTTGATTAAATATGCATATCATAATCATTTCACTATAAACCTATTCAACAGCAACTACCAAATTTACATTTACCCAAACAATATATACCTACAACACAGGAACATTCAAGAATTATACCTACACCACCAACAGCTATCTGAGAATGAAAAACTCTGACAATCTACCTTAACAACAGGCACAAGGGAAACAATCCTAACTGACAGAATCTACCTAAGCAACTCGTACAGAAAACTCCTCCCCCCAATAGGTATGAATATTTATGTTCTATTCTTTAGGTACAAGTTAATAACTTCCTAACTGACAGAATCAAACCATCATACTGTTTATCTCACACAGAATCATCCCACAATCATCACACAGAGACCTATCTATAAGCTTCAAAATACAAGTACCTAATTGACAGAATCATAATCACAATATACCTACGTAACAGAATCATTCGCCAAATATACCTAATTAACAGCTTCAAAACACAGATACCTAATTGACAGAATCATAATCATAAAATACCTACATAACAGAATCATTCACCACCTACCTATTAAACAGGATCAGAAGGAACAAAGCCCAAGTGCAACCTACACAACAGAATACTCAATAGAGTCTACACTACGAATTGAATACAAACAACGTTCATACCTATTGGAGAGACCTCAAACGAGAATACCTTCAACCGTCCCTCTCTGCCGAAATGGAAATGCAGCCGAACATACGCCACCCACAAGCCTCTAATTGTTCGATCCATTAAAATGACGAATTGATTCCGGAAATAAAAACCTACAGAATCAAATGATTAAAGCCCCATTGATGATGCCTTTCAATGTCTGAGATTACGACCCCAATTCGTAACCTCCTCCGACCCACGTATCTCAACGAAGAATATGAATTTAATGGAGGGATTAAAAGACATTTACTAGCTAGGTATTGATTCAAATGCTTCAATCAAGTAATTGATTATTTGGGCGTAGTCTATGCAAGCGGGTTTTCAGCTGTTGGGTTAATGAAGAGGCGAAACAGCTTGTTAATTGCAATGCGTTCAGTTGGTGGCATTTCAGCAATTCCCTTCAATAACAAGTTCTATTGTTCAGATAAAACAATATTATTTTTTTAACTAAATCAACCTAATTAATAGGTTGGGTGTATTTCAAAAGAGTATAACATGTGGGTGTAATTTAAAATGGGTCTCTGATTTTGGGTGTAACATCAAATTCCCCTATATATAAACACACCAGCTGGGAGAACTGAATCACCAAAGGTTGCAACAATGACTTTCTTCACGCATTTGATTCGTGTATGCTCATCTACTCGTGGAAGAATAATGTTGACATTTGAGATTGGATTCACAAGGATAAGTAAACCTGTTCCGAATGTTGAGTAAGCACCCAACCATTGGAAGCTCCCACAATTTTGAGTTCTTTTGGTGGTATTACATTATTGAATCTGTAAGCTCTTTCAAGTGAGAGAGACAAAAACTCACTCGTGCCGGGATACATGAGCCATGACTCCGGCACCGGAGGAGGAGGAGGACGAGGCTTGGCGGCGGCGATGGAGAGCCAGTTCTTGCATATTGAAGCAAAACGAATGCGATCAGACATGGGCAGTCGCTTATAGATTTCCTCCAAGAGTTCCGGCGGTAGGATATGCTTCATATTATCAACCCTAAACCCTAAACCGTCTTATTTCTCAAATTTTGAATGTGTTAACAACCCTGAACCCTAAACCGTCCTTTAAATAGACGACTAATTTCCTAAACGAGCTAGGATTCCTAGCTAAGCCAGAACCTCTTTTCACTAGCTAATCCCATTCTGTGATGAATTCCTATTTATCACAAATTAGACATCAATAGTAAAGCAATTCGAAGTCAAGTCTAGGGTAGGCTTTACAAGCGTACAATACATAGGTTTGCTATTGATGCAGGGAGTGTTGATCTTTCCATTCCAATTAATGTTAGCAACCAAATTGTAGACGGAATATATAATACCAAGACATTTGTTACAAATTTTCAGTTTTTTTGTTACAAACTTACAATAGAACATGTCGATAAGTCCATATTAGATCTTTGTTTTTATTGATGAAAATGTTGTGGCATATTTGCTTGAAAGATGTACGTAGGCATCGATTCATTGAAGATGGGTGACAATGAACTAAAACCCCCAATCAAAAACAAAAACAACATATAGCTAAACGAAAAAAGCAGCAAAACAATTTCAAATGAACGTCCATGATGAGAGCTTGAAAGATTAGTACGTAGGCACCCGAGATTTACCCCAAGGATTTAGTCCACTTTCACCATATCCAAATCAACAAAATGTATCCTTAATTTTTGGGAAAAACCAAGCTGATTCTTGCTGGAGGGATTGTTGTGGTACATTGTGCTTCTCTTTGAAGCTCTTTCCAATACTATTATCTTTTAGAGAATACGCACCAATTTCATATGATTGGTCTAGTCTCTTAACACTGAAATATATGTGATTTTCTTCAAATGATGAAAACTTTCCAACTGGTACAGAAACACACCCATCTCTACCCCAAAACAATGCTTGACCCTGCTCCAAGCTTTCCAATTCCACACAGCGCGCCAAGCTCTCCTCATCCACAAGTACTAGTTTGAAGACCTCAAATTTTCGCTGATGGAATCTCTTCACAAGCAAGAGATCCCCACAAGATTGTACCAAGTAGGCCTCTAAGAATCCACTGAAACCCTTGTGTTCAACAACATTGTAAGTATGCTCTCCACCGGCATCATTCAAGCTACGAACATTAATGACAATAGTGCTTGATGTTTTTGATCTTCGCACGGTCAAGTTATACAGCTTCCCGTCGTAAACCAGCACATCATCGGAGTAGCCGATCGCCATGGGGTGATTGATCCATGTCCTATTGTAACGAATACAGGCGTCAAGGTAGAGATAGTTCATACGAGTACGTATATACACACGAGCTGGGACAACTGAATCACCCAAGGTTACAACAACAAGTTTCTTCATGTCTTGGATTTGTGTATATTCTATCGGGGGTAGCAATATTTTGGCATTCGATATTGGATTCACAAGGATAAGTGACTTTTGTGTTGTAACTTCAGGACCCGGATGTTCAGTAATGAGCAGCCAACCATCAGAAGCTCCAAGAATTTCATGCTTTTTTTGGTTGGATTTATATTATCGAACCTGTAAAACCTATTCTGTGATAGAGACCAAAACTCATTAGCACCACGAAACATGAGCCATGGATCAAGCACAGGAGGAGGCGGCGGCTTTGTGGTGGCGATGGAGAGCCAGTTGTTTGAGACTGAAGCAAAACGAATTCGATCAGTCGTTGGTAATCTCTCGTAGATTTTCTCCCAGAGTTCCCGCGGTAGAACAGACCGCTTCCGACCACGGTGACCAAGCTTCAACCTTCGACAGATGAAATGCAAAAGGCCATGCTTCAATAACGGTCGTCGCATATTCTCTCAACTGATCACTCGAGAAACTAGCTTTTCTAAAGTTTGCAATTTCTTGATGGAACCTTTCGACCGTGTCCCTTATGTAGAGAAAGACTAGTCCTTGAAGATACTAGATATAATGTATAGAGTAACCTTATTATATGAGGAGGAGGATTGGTTTCTTCTAAACCTATATAGCTTGGGATTGGTATATTCTGATAGTTAGCTTCCTCCGTTATTTCATCTGGACAAAATGAAATATAAATGTAATCTACTAATCTACTATTTGCAACGATTAGAGCTACTTGCATAGAAAATATATGAACGATAAAGAATTGAAGCCAAACCCTGGCTTGGAAAGTTTTGCTCCTACTAATTAAGCAGTGTACGTATATGATCATACAAAACTGCAAATCGAAAATAGAAAAATAAAGCGAAACAGAAGTGAGATGCAGAAACACTAAGGATGAATCTTATTAATAAAAAAGATAACAAAATCAAGCATGTAGCTAGCAACAACATAAACACTAGAAGTTCAAGGTACTATATTGTCAATCGGCCAATTGAATTGAGCATCGATCTAATTAGTTAGTTCCTGTTTATCCAGATATGTGGGAACAAACCAAATTGAATCTTGCATGTACGTCTTTCGTGGTAGACTGAAGAGTTTTCTCGTTCTCCCACATTTCAAAGAATACACACCAATCTACTGTCCTATATCGTCTCTGCTCTTGGGGACACTGAAGTATATATGATTCTCTTTAAACAGTGAAAACTTTCCAACAGGTAAAGAAATGCATCCATCTCTATCCCAAAACAATGCTTCATCTCCCAAGCTTTGCAGCTTGACACAATGTGCCGGGGTAGCCTCATCTCCGAATACTATCTTAAAGACCTCAAACACATTATTCCGGCGCAAGATTTGTCTCTTTACTAGCAAGAGATCTCCATTAGACACAACCAAGTAGGCCTCTAGTTCTTCACGACTCGTCTTAGCTTCTATCTCTTCAAATTGGTAGAGCTGCTCCCATTGGAGAGTAGTTAGTTTTTCATCATAGAGAAAACCATAAACGGCAAAAGTACTCTCGGACTTATGGATCTTCAAGCAATACAGTTTCCCATTATACAATGTGATATGATCGTAGAAGACGTGGGGTGAAGTATATGTAATAAACAGACGGAGAACTGAATCAATATGCGGCTTCTTCAGGTCTCCATAAGGAATTGTTGGTGATTTAAAGTACACTTTGGCATGGGAGATTGGATTCACAAGGACAATACAATCTCCTATAGGATGGGGGAGGCGCTATGTTGTAAGCACCCAACCATTGCAAGTTCCCACAATTCTACAGTCTGATTCGTTTGGTGGCATTCTATCATCAAATTTGTAAATCCTTTTTTGTGAGAGAGACAAAAACTCCTTCGTGCTAGGAAAGATGAGCCATGGGTCTGGCACAGGAGGAGGGGGAGGCTTCGTGGCGGCGATGGAGAGCCAATTCTTGGAGACTGAAGCAAAACGAATTCGATCAGACGTTGGCAATCGCTTAAAGATTTCCTCCCAAAGTTCTGACGGCAGAGCGGACCAGGTTTGGCCACGGTGAAGCTTCAAGCCTCTTAACATATTCTCACCCCTGTTCTCAAGTTCTCCCAAGTTTTGATACAAGAGAAATATGCAGGGAATTAGGTCTTTCCTAACCTAGCTAGGAAAAAGCATATGCAAGGCCCAAACAAAGAGACGAAAGCATGTAAAAATCAATAGACGGAGAAGGAGGTGCAATTTGATTTATTGTAAATCAATATACGTAGAGCTTAGGAAGTTGAATACCAGAAGATTAAGCGAGTGATGGAAGTGCGTAACCCAAAACCAGAAGCTTTCATCTTTCTGGGTTTTCTTCCTGCAAATATTCAGGTTCAGGTTTCTCAAAGATTCGGATTGGAAATAGGGTATTAGGGTTTGAAATACTATGTGATAGTGACAAAGGCCCAAACAAAGACGGCCCAAACAAAGACGGCCCAAAGCTAATTATATGTGAAAGAAAATAAAAACCTTTCAAAATAAAGTTAAAAAAAAAAACAGGTAAATGACAGTTATAACCCCATAATATCAATTCAGCAAGATGCAAGGATAGGTAAACCAAGCAAAACCTGCTAATTCTGTAGATGAAAATAGAAGAGAAACATAGACATAGTGATTATTAGGATTGCTCCACCTCCTGTAATGGAGGACTTTCAGACATGAGAGTAGTCTTTCTCTTTTTTCTTGGAGGTGAATCCATTTCAGTAGACCTGGACAATAAAAAGTTGCTCTGCATCAAATCTAACAACCGTGACTGAAGGTGCCTATTCATGTCCATTACATGGTTTGCCATTCTTGTTGCCCACATCCGCTCCTCTAAACTTTGTTCCAATTTCATTTCCATTGATGCAGGAGTGTGTTCTTTCTGCCCATATATATGTTGCACAACAATAAATTAAAATGATCTAGTGCTTATGCATATACTGCTACATTAGTGCATTACTAGCCATAGAAATAACATCTATTATTTGAGAGAGAAAGAGAGACCTCCATGTCATAAATATGCTGGTGTGTATCAGTGGTTTGGCAATTTATTAAGTTATGATCCTCTTTCAGGACTTGGCATGGAGAAGCAAGAGTGATACTCATGTCGTGCCTGGATGAGTTGGCAGGCTGAGGATACTTCTTGAGTATGGAAAGACCGAATCCTCTTCGTTGGTTCGATCCTGGAAGCAGTGAGGATAGTGGGATCACTGCCAGATTAGTTACAGGCCCTGAGGATAGATGAGAATAACAATCCTGATCATACAAAACCCTGTGCTTCTACAATAAGCAATGTGAATTGACATAATAAGTTTACTAAATAGTACCTAAGCCTCTCAAGTGTAGTTTGAATACACACTTTTGGCTGATGAAATCACAGAATCACAGCTAATGCTAGATATTAAGCAACATCATGAATCTTACTTATATCATGTTGAAAGCAAAGTTTTCATCATGTAACTATAAATTTCAGTAAAACGCGCAAAGCATAATCTCTAACCTCCTAAAAGAAACAGAAACTTTAAAAAAAAAAAAAAAAAAAAAAAAAAGTAAGAAAATATAGTGTAATGTTACCTTTCTGATGGTCGAATCTATGAATGATTGCCCTAGTGGTGGCATCCCAGATGCAGATGGTGCAATCCTCAGATGCAGATATCAGACCAGATTGGCAGAAGGTCAATGCAGAAATTGATCCACTGCATCAATTGTGGATTGGGGTCCTTAGCATATTATGTTATACATATATGAAAACGAAAAAACTTACATGTCTTACTGAAGATTTAACAGACTGCACAGTCTGCAAATGTGCATAATATCCATAGTTCTACACCAAGCAATTACCAGAAGGTTACTAAAATTAAAATTTGAGCAAAATGTTATAACTTTGTCATGGAAAACCTTAACAACAAAATCAAATTTATGTGACTTTGAAAGTTGAGTTAGTATGAAACTGTTTGTTAATCAATAAGATACTGTCACCAAAAGCGAATGTGATATGCTAATGATTTATCTCAACAAAAGGATATTTTCATATCCAGTGATTTACGGAAACTATAAACACCGTACATTACTTGTGTCCTTTTAGCACAACTGCTTGATCTTCAACGAGCAAAGTGTCATCATCCATCAGTCCAATTTCAAGTTGGTTCACGAAAATTCTTCCATCTATACCACCAGAAAAAAAGAGCTGCTCTGTTGGGCTAAGAACAAGCGCAGTTATTGATATTGGATAAACTTGAGTATGCAGAAGCGTTCCCAAGCTTAAATCCCAAACCTAGAATACCAAATAATTTGTTGTCAATACTCAGTAACTAGATATATCAATGAGAAAGACGCTATAGTTACAAGCATAAGCAATGATGAGTTTGGTAACCTTGCATGAGCCATCAAGTGAGCTTGATACTAGGACCAATCTTGAGCTCCCTGATGTAGTTGACAGGGCAGTTATAGAGGATTTGTGATCCATTGAATAATTTAGTAGTGAGGGAAAGCTTTGGTAATCTTCCACATCTAGCAAACTTCGATCAAAGGTATTAGAAATTTAGAATTGGCAACATTTAGCATTTTATCATTTAAAGGAAATATTGCTGCTAAACTACTACTGATAGTACAAACTTTAGCTATTACCTAATTAAAGACCACACACAGATCATGCCATCATCTGCGCCAGAAATGAGAAGAGCCCCATCATCAGAAAACAGCATGCAGTTCAAAGAAGTACAGTGTGCACGCCAAGTTTTGAGCAATTTTCCACTATTGACCTACATATCACATATTAAGAGTTTAAAATAATGAACTGTATTTAAATCCTTATGCCATCATCTCTTCTCAATTTCACGCGAGTGTTTCCAATAAAGGATTTTGCAGACTTTCTTTTTCACCAAGATTGCACTATAAAAAAGCAGGGGAGTTGGTAAGAGTGATTAACACATTACAAACCTCCCAAAGATATGCATTTCCAGATGGAGCACCGCCAGCAAGATATACACCATCCTTTGTGCATGCAAGTGATACAATGGCCTCCACAGGGTAGCTCCAAAGAGGCTGTTGAGGCTGGAAAAATATCGAATACAACAAACTATGTTAAGGAAAGAGAGACCTGATCAAACCTTAAGCATATCACTGAACTCTAACATAAGAGGTTCATCATATATGAAGTTATAATCTATTTTGGCTGTAACATGAAGATTGGCTTAAAGTGCAGCAGAATGAGCAAATGATAAAGGATGACCAAATCTCTTGGCCTGAAGATGCAGTATTTTTTCTTTCTTACTAAGACCATGACATTCTTACCATTTCAAGAACCACAAGTATGTAACGATCTTTCCAAGATGTGAATATAGGGCTAGTCATCATTATGAAGCCTATGCATAAGTGCATAACAACTAAAAGTTCTTAATGAATTCTTTAGAACAGCCTGCTAGTAAGAAAATGAAAGTAGCCAGAAACAGTAATTGAATACAAATTACTTTCAGAAGTGAACATCTGTAAACCAGAACTACTCCACATAGCTCAGAATTAGAAACTTAGATTCACATGGTCATTCAGTCACATACTTATTTTTACAAAAAGATCAATTCCAGCTAGTACAAGAACTGGTATCAGACTCATGCATCCAATTGTGGAATCTGAATTAGGAATAGCTATACCAAAAAAAGTCAAGAAAAATACATAGCCCCTAGAGTTTCAATTAGCTAACGAGTATCAAAATGATCAAAAAAATGTTACAAAATTTGTAAGATCAGCCTTCAATATCAGTTCAAGACACCAAGACAGGCAATCTAATCGTATCTAACTCAGCATTGTGATCAATCCATAAAAATCAACACGCAATCAGAACAAGTACATGCGCGAGCATTGTTCATGTCGATATGAATTGAACTGAATAGATTGCATTGTTAGTAGATTGAACAAAAGAACTTCTACATCAAATTTAATTTTGATTACTATTACTATATCTAGTGATTCATTACTGTCGTGTGCTATGCAATTAGCTAGGCCTATCAAAGAGGAATCACATTGGATCCAAATGGCCGGAAAAGAAAAGAGATCCGGTGGATATTAACCTTGTTCAGTGGCCACATAGTGATGACTCCCCCGCCAACAGAGCCAGGCCTGTGAATCTGAGAAGCAACAATGAACTGGTTCCTCAGGCACAAAAGACCTCTAGGAGGAGAAGCACAGGAAGGTATATGAAGGAGACGATCCCTTGTGTCTATGTCCCATACTGTTATCCCTGTTCCCATGCTCTTGTCACTGCACACCACCACTGCCTCACCCCCATTTCCAGTCATCTCTCTCTCTCTCTCTCTATTTTTCCTCTGTGTTTTTCTTTTTCTTTGAGTATAGAGGTGAAAAGAGTGAAGTGGGGAGAGTGTTATATTAGCACATTTGCATGCTGGGAGCCAAAAATGGCTATTCTGGGCGGAGCGACGCGTGGCGGGTGGAAACGTGAAAGGGACAAAGGTCGTTAGAGCGAATTGTATTCCCCCTTTGGTTTTCCTGATCGTTATAGAATTTCTGGGGTTCCACTGTAAATCAATGCAGGTGGTCTTCATGGAAATCAATGAGATGTTGACTCTGACCAATTAGGATGAGACTATAGTAGTATACTAGTAAAAGATTCATTTTTGTTTGTTTTGGTTTTTGTGTTTTTAACCTTGTGGTAACTAAAAAAAAAAATATATTAACACAAAACTATTTACTCAAACAACTAGGTGTCACGAGTTCACAACCTATAAGGTTACAAATATAACCTTACTCGATTCGGTCATTTTCTTCACAAGATTTGTTTTTATCCACTTTATGACTTTATGAGCTATTCATATATGGTTTGGTCGTTATTTAAAATGCATCTTGCAATTTACGTATATGAATTAAACAATAAAACTGATTGCTATTTAGACAAACAAACAAAACTAGATGTTATTAATGATAGTTTGCTAACGATTTTGAATTTGGGTTCAATTACTTTTGTAAATATTTGGTTTCGGGACAGTAGTTGCAGACATCAAACACAGTATGTTTTTTTCTTCCTTCTTCTTTTTGTGTTCATGTGTACAAAGAAACAAACTTGGTTGCTCATAAAGCAAACTCATAAAGCAGCTAAATTTGCTCCCTTATCTGAGATTGGATGTCGTTGGTATGGTTCCATCCAACGCTCAAGACTTCCTAACTTACATTTGTAACACTTGATCCATTCAATAAAGTTATCGTCTCTTACCAAAAAAAGAAAAGATATACAAAAATATTTGTATAGGAATCTCAATTCTCTCCATAATGAAGCATGTTGAACAATTCCATACACAATATACTTAATCAAAACAATCAACACAAATATAATATGTGATAAACGGACTTGTACCTCTAACTAAACACACCATTCTCAAGCAATTTCATGCGCAATACAATTAACATTCACTTGGCATGAAATCAAACTGTAAAATTACTGAAATAAAAAAACAAATTAATCGATTTTATACAAGTACATGGAATAATGGTAGATCAGTAAATAATGAATCACAGAGATGTATTTGTTGAAGCTCACAAAGCCGCCAGCTAATCTTGAACACTGTCAAGTCTGCACCAGTACAGAACCTCCACTTCAATCTGAACACTGTCAATCACAAACACAGAGCTTTCAGTCAGACTGAAACACTCCCAACCCATCACTCTCTGACGCCGCGATCCAAAATGGGCGGTAAGTTCACTTCCGTGTTTCAAATCAACTGCTTTACCCGGATCCTGAATCGGGTTTCTGATGACCCGTGTTTGTCATTGCACAGGTAAAAAGGAATCTTCTTCTTCTCCGAGTTTATGGCTGGCTTCGAATCCAAGCAAGCGATGGGGGGAGCTCTTCTTCCTTTTCTACACTCCTTTCTGGCTCACTCTCTGCCTCGGCATCGTCGTCCCGTTTAAGCTTTACGAGGTTCGATTTGAGCTGACAGATTGAGTATGCTAGTCATTTTATTATGTAATTTACGATGAAGTAATGTTTTTGTTGTGATTGGCAGAGCTTTACAGAATGGGAGTACTTGCTGATTGGATTGGTCTCCGCTGTTCCTTCTTTTTTGTTACCCATGTTATTTGTGGGAGAGGTAAATGCTTTTACTGTTTTCAGGTTAAATTTCTCTGCATTTTGGTGTGTGTTGATATGCATTGTAATGGAAATGTATTGTCAAAATCAAATTTATGAATTTTCCAGTCTCGAATTGTATTGTCAGAATCTTTTGATCAAGGCTTGCAACATTTCCTTCGCATTGGTTATAAAAGTTCATTTCTTGCTTGAAATGGTAGTGTTTGAAGATAAAGAGATATTGCAAGAGTAAATCTTCACTGATAAAAGAGCGCTGTGTCATAGCAGTAGGAAAGTCGGATGTTGCATTACCCAAGTTCTCAACCATTTCTTTTGTTTGTTTAATTCTGCAGGCAGATAGAAGCTTGTGTTTGAAGGATCGTTATTGGGTCAAGGCAAGTGCTTTTCTCGGTGAACTTTTCTTATTTTTTATAATTAGGGGAAGAGCATCAAACAGTGAAACTCATACTTGGTTACTAATGATTTGGTTTAATAATGAAAATCTGCACCTTGTGCCGATCTGTAAAGTCAACCTGTAGTTTACTTGGTTTTAACTTCTACATTTTTCTGTTTCTTGGTATGTCACTTGCACTTTGCATTGCATTTACCCATTTACTATGGTCATATAGATATTAGATAATCATCTTCATAGATAAACCCATTTACTATGGTTATTAACACTTATCAAGTTGCCAAGCATGTTATAGGAAGGACCTTTCTTTGGCTTAAACTGTCAGTGACTTGTGTTCTTGTTATTTGAATGTTCTTATCTCTTCACAATCTCACTCACGAGTCAATCCATTAGCACTTAATTGAACTTTATTTCTTATTTTCACTGATGAGTTTATGAACTGACAGGATTTATCTTTTGAAACAGGCCAGTGTGTGGACAATACTTTTTAGCTATGTTGGGAATTACTTTTGGACCCACTATTTCTTCACGGTTTTGGGAGCTTCCTATACTTTTCCGTCATGGAAAATGAACAATGTAAGTAAGGAAACATGAATTGATCTGTAATATGCCGGTTATGTTTTCTCATCTTTTTGTTTGGATGCAGGTACCACATACTACATTCTTTCTCACACATGTTTGCTTTCTATTTTATCATGTTGGATCAAACATGACGCTTCGCAGACTACGCCATGCTATTGCTGACATGCCAAAACAAGTTCAATTGCTTTTGGAGGCTACGTGGATATTGGCTTTTGCTTATTTCATAGCTTACCTGGAGACGGTAGCTATTTCCAACGTATGTGATAACCTTCATCGATTCCTTTGATCACTTCGCTAATTTTCAGTGGTGGTTTATCAGTTACCAATATATTAGCTTAAGGATATTCTTGTGGTTTCATGCTCCTCTAGACTTGCGTATCCCTCAGCATTCTATTTGATCTTGGGTTACCTATTACTATCAAGAATCTTAATCAACTTGAAATGATAATCATGTCAGCTTTATCCAGCTGAATTATAGTAGAGTCTCCTAGTTACCCTTTAGGCCTTAACCCTCACAACTTTATCTGGAGTGAGTCTGTGATTCTAGTAATTTATCTAAAACTAAAGGAACAGCTCAGTAACTGTACTTATCTTTTGATATATAACTTTCTATAGTATACTGGAGCTTAACAAATATTTGGTACACTGTTGCATTGAAATTTGCTGCTTATAATATTTGACAATATAATCTTGTCCACACCTATGTGAGCTGATGGTGTTAGAATGACGTTTTGATTTGAACATGTGCAGTTCCCTTATTATGAATTTGTTGACCGGGCGGTAATGTACAAAGTTGGGTGCTTGTTTTATGCCATCTACTTCATTGTTAGCTTTCCCATGTTTCTCAGGTAAGAAATGGGACAGCTTTATAGACAAATGCAAGTTCTACATAAGATAACTTCATGATGACCAATTCCATGCTTTACCTCCAGTTTACTAATGTTGGTTCATTCATACACACAGGATTGACGAAAAACCTGGTGATGCATGGGACTTGCCAAGAGCGGCCATTGATGCTCTGGGTGCTGCGATGCTGGTGACCATCATACTAGACCTCTGGCGCATATTCCTGGGACCTATTGTTCCAATTCCAGAAACAAAACAGTGTATTCAACCCGGACTACCGTGGTTCCCCGGGCATGACACAACATGACATAACAACCGCACAAGGGAAGGGACCTAGATAGCTCCGACTTCCCAGCACCAGCAAGATAACAAGTTTCTGAGTTCATACTAGCTGTTGCTGGCTTGGTACAATCGTTATTGACTTATTGTACTCATACTCTCTGTATGATGATTGTAGTTCTACAGAACTCGGAAGGAATTGGATTATTCAATTTCACATAGATCACATTTCAATTTGTGTTTCGAATTTTTTTTTATTGAAATCACATGGTTTATTCAAAAGCATTTTAGGCATAGCAATTAATCCATGACCGAGGATCATGTCAGAATGCTTTATCTACCTTGGCCGTGGAGAATGTATCGGTCTTTAACTTCAATCAGTATTGGCGGGATTCAAACCTGGTCATAACTTATAAGAGTTCCACATTTTTCGTCTTACGTCTTATCAACTCGACTACATGTAAGTGATGCAATCTTAAACTTCAGGCCCAAAGTATCCAAAGCCCAAAACTGACGAGTGGCCCAATCCAATCACATAATTTTCTTGGGGAAGAAGTCCGGGATCTAGTACAAGTTAACCTCTCTCTATCTTCCTTCTGCCTTCTTCGTTTCTCAAATCAAATCAAATTTCAAACAAAGCTTCGCCTGCAATGGAGGCAAGTCCAGCTTCACCGTCTGAGGTAAACGAAAACAAAGACCTCAAAGCCCTAATCTCCTTCTACTCCAACTACCTCTGGACCCGAGTCCTCGATTTCCTCCCCTCTCCTGATTACAATTTCCTCCGCAGAATCCGATCTCGCGCCGCCGCGTCACGGCGGAGACACCGCCGCCGCGCATGTCTTCCGCTCCCTCTGCCAGCCAATTTACTCGACTCGTGCCAGCCGGCGACCACGGAGGCCTCTAGAGTTTTGGATGTCCTGCATGAGATTTTGGAGCGCACCTTCTCCAATTTGAACAATGTCCAGAAGAACCTGCAGTTTTGGGAATCTAGGGCTGAGGTCAGCAATTTCTTGCTTTGGTTACTATCATTAAGCATTCAATCAATTTTATTTCATTGCTATAATTTCCCAGTTAAGATTGAAATCCATCACGTTGCATAAGTAAACAGAAGATTTATATGGAAGATTAGGGATTGAAATCAAAGAGAAGATTAGAGACGTATGTAAGGTTTAGGTAGAAAACTATCATATACTAGCTGGACTTTAGTGAAATTTTAAGGTTTAAGGAAGTTGAAGGCTTTAAATCGTCGGAGACCGAGTACTGGGATTGAAGCTAATAAGATTAGAGATATACCGCTAGGTAATTAGAAAGATGTAAGATACTAGCTCGAACTATTCTTATTAGTGATTATGTGAGGAGGAGGAAGCTAAGTTGAGGGAGAGCCGGAGAGCCTAACTAGGAAACATTACGGCTTGTTTGGTAACATCGTCGGAGGAAGAGGAAGAGGATGTTAAGAGTCTTGGATTTGTTCCTTTGCTGTGAGTTGGACAAAGTGACTTAGCATGGTTTATGATATAGCTGTCCTTATTCTCTATTTACATATGGATATTCTGATTCACGCATACACTGACACTAACAAAGACGCATGTTTGATATTTGTGATTTTCAGGGATCAAAAGGTCAAAAAATTAAGTTTATGGTGCTTGAGAGAGGTCCGCAGGCTTTTGTTGAGGGTTCAATTCAGCTGTTACGTGGGTCTGATGGTGAGGGTTCTTCCATGCGGAAGATGTGCCTATCTGCATCGGCTCACATTTCTGAGAGGATAGCGGTATTGACTAGCTTAAGATCTGCTCTTGCCACATTTTTGGCTCAGTTTTACATGGAAATCGATAAGTACGGAGAAGAGTTGGTGAAAAATCCACAGAATTCGTTGCCGGCCTTATTAGATAGAATTAATGACTTGTTCTTCAAATTAGAGGTGTCTATCGGCCATCTCCATGCCATGCGCCCGAGTAATTCGTCTGTTGAGGGAAGCTATTCACTTCCACTGGTATTTGAGAAATTGCCTGAGATAAATCAAGACAGATCCCAGTGGACAGACTCTGAAATTAGGGATTCAATCAATTTGATTTCTCAAAATTTGGAGAAACTAGAATCTCATTTAACTTTTATAGTTGACAAACATCGGAAACCAAAGAGAGTAACTCAATATTGGATCCGCTATACTTGTGGTGCTATTGGCCTCTCAGTTTGTTCTGTGTGGCTCATAAGACATAGTCGTCTGTCAGGAAGTCATGACATAGATAACTGGGTTCGAGAAGCTAAGGATTCAACCATCAGCTTTGTGCGTGATCATGTTGAGCAACCACTGCTGGCTATTAGAGATGAACTTTTTGAGACATTCAGGCAACGGCACAAAGGAATGATGGAGCTTGAAGAAGTGCAACTAACCTCTAATTCTCTTCACAGAATGTTGTTGGCTTTCAGTGAGCAGACAAAAGGGCAAAAGTTCCCAGAGAATGCATCTGATCAGGAAATGCTTGAAATAGTTATGAATAGGTATGAGGAGGAACTTAAACATCCTATTCATAACCTTGTAAACGGCGAGCTGGCTCGTGCATTGCTGATCCAGGTTCAGAAGCTAAAACTCGATACTGAAACCGCCATGCTTGAACTGAACCAGATTCTGAGGGCAAATGAGATAAACTTTGCAATCCTAGCTGCGTTACCAGCATTCTTTCTGTCCCTCATCCTACTAATGCTAGTGCGTGCATGGTTCAAACGGGATACTAGAGCAGAAGGAAGGGGACGAGTTGCTCGGCTCCAGAGGAGGCTACTTGTTGTGGAAGTTGAGAAGAGGATTATGCAGTATCAAACTTTTGTTGATCAAGGGATGGAGAAAGAAAAAATGGACATGTTCGGAATGTTGTTGTATAGTCTGGATCGCCTATACCATGCTGTCAAGGGGCACGCAAAAGCAACTGGGGAATGGCAGTGGTTGTCTCAGGATATAATTGACCTGGCAAAGCCCAGCCTTCAAACTGCAAATAAACTCAGAGCGACCTCGCGTATGGAACGGGTTTATGACTGTCTGCTTCCTGCATTGCAGCGCCAGTAGGAGTGTCATCTGTTATCCCTTGTCTCACTCTTTCACATTTTTTTTTGCCTCTGAATGTCGCATCACCTTCCATGGTGATCAAAATAGGAGCAACAATGTCGATAGGTTTCCATCTTTTCTCTTTTGTTAAGCGGTGTAATGTTAAAATTGTGTTTCACTGCTGGAAGTCTAATTTTGCAACCAATGTAAGGATTATCCTGCGTTAGAGGTTACTACCAATGTATGCATGCATGGTCAAGAAGTTCAAGATACTGGTTCAGATATTATGAATGACCAAAAGGGGTTGGGGATGACATATACCAAAGTAAACGCAAATGAAATTTCCATGCCATGCATGAAGCTTGAAATTTACATCTGAATTACTCGTTTATTTGTTTACAAAATATGATAAAACAAAAATCGCCTTTCCTAATCGTGGTAGAAGAAAAGAAGACCCTCTTTCACCTAAATCAATTGTAACTACTTGATATCATAATCCTCGTAAAAGAAGGTTTCTTTTCCTAGTTGAGTTGGGGCTATATAGCTTAGCTTTGTATATAAATCTTCATTGTGAATTTACTACTTCAAACAGAATGTCTTCGACGCCGATTCCCGAGAAGCTTTACTATTTCAGCAAAGTATTTCAAAGAGATATAAGACAACCAAGGCCGAAATTGGAGAATCGGGTTCTGGTCGATTGCCAACTCCTGAGCAGCGTTAGCTATTATGATGACACAACCCTCATCACCGCTGAACAGTCATGGAGTACAGGGGCAACTGACATTCCTTTCTCAAATGAGTACATCAGACCAGAATATTCAGAACTCGTAGAACTCATGGCCACAGAGCTTTTGGTGTTGGGGGTTCCACAAGAGGAGCAACGAACTATCATTCAAAAACTTTATGATGTGGTTCAGGTTCTCCGCCCCGAGCGGCGCATTGTTGTGTTTATAGCTGAGCTGACTATAAGGTTCTTGGGTAGTTTTCATGATTTGGATACCTTGCTTACAGTGATGGATCCGATTAGTTTTACTATACCATCTGGTGAGGTTGATGGATGCTTCGAAATACGTCTTAGTGGTTTCGACTATCATGGTGTCACTGATACTGGGGTTTTACAAGAATCGTTTGAAGCTCACACGGTTAAGTTTGTTCCTGCAACTAGATCATCCATTGAGAGTTTAAAGATAGTGAGACTCGATAGTTTGGAACAAGTCGCTACCAAACAGATATCGGTATGTAGCATATGTAAGGACGAATTTGCAGAAGGCAGTGGTGATCAACTGATTACTCTTTTGCCTTGCGCACACCACTTTCATGCAGATTGCATTTCTCAGTGGCTGGAGAGAAGTCACTTGTGCCCCTTGTGTCGATACGCCCTGCCAACTGTGGAAGATCATGGTGAGCCTTCAAACTCTTAGCCGGTGCCAAAAGATAGATGAACATATCATCTTTGGAAAATATGTCAGTCAATGTAATCAAAATCTGTTCAATGTTAAAATGTGTTTCACTGGTAGAAGTACAATTTTGCAACCAATGTAAGGACAATGTATGCATTAGTCAATAAATTTAGGATACTATGAAATATGAATGACCAACAGGGGGTAAAGGCAAATGAATTGTCCATGCCATGAGGCTTGAAAGATGTAGCTATGAGAGATGGGTGCTGGGTTGATCGAGCAAGCTATCTTGAACAAATCTGGGGGTAAAAAGAAAAAATCGAAAAAATAGATTATTTAAAAAATAAAAAAAAACAAAAGGAAAATGAAACTTGTTTTCTTCAGAGGTTGACTGTCACTTTTTTTCAGAGAGCTTGGCAAAGAGGAAGCTAGCTTGGTGATGGAGACCGAGCTTTGAAACTTTCTGATAGGTCATTTTAGATCACTTGAGAGAGACGATTTCAATTCATGTATTGCTTATGTTACCAGCATATTGTCATATAGTTCGAGTTATCAACCAACATAATTTTTTTTCTTAGCTGATTGATTGTGTCTGGCAACTTAATTGTGGGCATCAATACTGTCATGGATTACAGCCCCAACCATTGTTCAGTTTGCTGGGTTTGCTTCCACTATGTGTTTTGTGGATAGATATAGAAGGATGAGAAGGCTCATGATCATGTCAATGGTTAATTTCATTTTTCAGAGTCCAATTATTCCTGCAACTCGAAAAACCCATCAACGCACTCACAGATCATCAAGGGTCTTGACTCTTGATTTTGTTATGCGTTTCTGAGGCTGAGGCCAGAGTTGTGGATTCAAGAAGATGGTGATGGGTGAGTTGGAACAGAGGCCAGAGGGCTGTGAAGCGGAGAGAGATGGGTACCTGGGTTGGTGGAGCAAGCTTTCTTAATTTCTGAACATTCTGGGTTGGGGTAAAAGGAATAAATAGAAAAAAACAGATTATTCGAAAAAAGAAAAAGAAAATAAAAATATCTGGGCTAGGCGGACACGGGACAGGCCTAGGCGGTTAGAGCTGGGTGGGCCTCAGCGGGTCACATGACCCACCTTTTAAAAACATAAAAACGGCCCAGTTTAAAAGCGTGGGAAGGAAAACAGGGGTTTGAGTCCGCACGTGCCAGGGTTTATCACTTCACTGGGCGTCCCAAAAATGATAAGAAAGATATTTCTCGACCGAAAGTGAAGTGAGAAATTCTCTCACTCTTTCTTCTCCACCTCTCTCTCCATTTCCCGCTCCTCCTCCTCCTCCTCCAAATCCCAACCCCACGCATTTTCCGGGGCCTCGAAACTGATGCAGTTAGGGGTTTTGGGAGGTTTATCACTCTACCACTCCATATACTCGCCTGCCGTGCCAGCTCAAATGGCCGCCCTCGGAGCTCTCTCCCCCTGCCCCTATACTCTCCTCTCCCGCCTCAAGTCTTCACACCGCTCCGTTTCCTGCTCCCTCGGCTCTTCCACTGCTCCTTCAACAGGTACTAAAGTAACATCCTTGTTTACACTAAATTTAATTTCATTGGTATGTTTGAAGTAGGTATATTTAGAGCTGCTTGGTATTGAGAATATATGCTTAGTTTGACATGAAGCTTTGTTCTTGGAATTGATGGTTGTATTTTTTGTTGTTGGTTTGTGTAGGCACGCGTGGGTCTGGTTATAAAAGATCAGGGAGAGTGGAGGGGCCTCGGAAAAGTATGGAAGATTCTGTTCAGAGGAAGATGGAGCAGTTTTATGAAGGGAGAGATGGCCCGCCGCTCCGTGTTTTGCCTATAGGTGGATTGGGAGAAATTGGGATGAATTGCATGCTTGTTGGGAATTATGATCGATATATACTCATTGATGCCGGTATCATGTTTCCAGAGTATGTTTCTTGCTCTTGTTTTGTTATCTTTGTACTCTAGAATGATGAAAATGATTCTTATAACATATGTGGATTTGTGATTTCAGCTTCGATGAACTTGGAGTCCAGAAGATTATACCCGATACCACATTTATCAGGAAATGGAAACACAAAATTGAAGCAATTGTTATTACGCATGGCCATGAAGATCACATTGGTGCGTTGCCTTGGGTAAAGTTTCCTTCTCATTCTTCTAATTTCTGTTTAGCTTGGTAAAACCTGGAAGTCAGGCTAAACGAAATATCTTTGAAGCGTAAATTTTGTCCTATTTATATGTTCAGTGGAACTAAAACTTGTTTTGTTGTCCTGGGTTTCATCGTTTAGTTGATACATTTCTTTATTGCTCTAAACAGGTGATCCCAGCTTTGGATCCCAGTACACCAATATTTGCATCATCCTTCACCATGGAGGTACTTAAGTAACTTTTTTCTGGAGTTTCCCATGTTATCTGTTCTTTTTCAATATGGAATTATGAATAGTGCTTGGTAATGTTGACCTCTCATAGAATGTCAACTTGCCTCGCAGCTAATATATTTTATCTTCCACTCATTTTTGTTGTTACCATGTTGTTCAGAATTTTAACATTGTTTCTTTCACAGCTTATTAGAAAACGTCTGAAGGAACATGGGATTTTTGTTCCGTCTCGACTCAAGATGTTCAAAACAAAGAGGAAATTTATGGCCGGGCCATTTGAAATTGAACCGGTCCGAGTGACACATTCTATTCCTGACTGTTGTGGATTAGTTCTTCGATGTGCTGATGGTACAATTCTTCATACTGGGGACTGGAAGGTAACATTTCCTTTCAGAGTATGTTTTCTTCTATATCTAAGTTTCAAGCTGAATAACAAGTTATGCTAAACAGATTGATGAGTCACCACTGGATGGTCAAGGTTTTGATCGTGAAGGTTTGGAAGAACTTTCAAAAGAAGGAGTAACACTGGTATGCTTCTGGTATAGAAATCAGAATTTTGTTTCCATTATATGTGCCATTAACATGAAGTATATAAAAGGTTAATAGCCATATTGACAATAACTGTAGCTGAGGATCCATAAGAGAAGTTACTGCTTTACTTCTCCATGCATACTGAGTAATTAAGAATGACATGTGAACTAGGCATGCAAATAGACTATTTCATGGAGGAAAGAATTTAATCATCAATTGATCAACATTATTTTCAGATGATGAGTGACTCTACAAATGTTCTCTCACCTGGAAGGACAACAAGTGAATCCTCTGTGGCAGATGCACTGATGAGGCATATTTCAGCAGCTCAAGGGAGGGTTATTACTACCCAGTTTGCTTCAAACATACATCGACTTGGAAGTGTGAAAGCTGCTGCTGATGCTACTGGTAGAAAGTTGGTAGGTTCTTCTGAATGTGTCCAACATAATGCGCTGTAGTTATATACCTTGATGTGTTGAGTAATTGTTATATTGTATTTGTAGGTATTTGTTGGTATGTCCTTAAGGACATATCTTGATGCAGCTTGGAGGGATGGGAAGGCACCAATTGACCCATCAACCCTGGTGAAAGTGGAAGATATTGATTCCTATGCGCCAAAGGATTTGCTAATAGTCACAACTGGCTCTCAAGTAAGTTTATCTATATAGCTTCCACTGACTGCTCCATAAACAGAAAGCTTTCGCTTGACCTTTTTGCTTGCAAATGACTATTTATGCTGTTGTGTCAGGCAGAACCTCGTGCGGCGCTAAATCTTGCATCATTTGGAGGTAGTCATTCTGTCAAACTGACCAAGGAAGATATAATTTTATATTCTGCTAAGGTAGTAAACTCTACTTATCAGCATTGGATTCGTATCCAATTTTCCTACAGTGCACACATTTATGAGCTTTTCTTCTTTCGCATAACTAGTTATTTATATTTTATTATTCCTTCTAATTTCTTTTGTTTATTGGTTACTGGGCTGTTCACTTAAAAATTCTGTATACCTGTGGTTAATCACCCTGATGATTTTTTTGATTCTAATTAACAATTAAACTATGGAAGAAAGAAAGAAGCAACATGAACTTCACACTCACATTCAATGTATTCATGGGTCAGTAGAAAAAAGATGAAACTGCCAAAACTGAAAGCTGGATGGAGAACAGAAACTTTTGTGTATCTTTCCTGTTATGTCTGTTTTGTATTCTTTACCAACTAGCTTGCTGTCAAATATATCTCTGGGCAAAAGATTGTTTCTTCCAGCTTCCAGAGTCTGAGATCATACTTTGATAAACTGTGTTGCTACAAGCTTTGATTTATATATCTGTCAAAGCCATTTGATGTTGGTTTACCTTATAGGTGATTCCTGGTAACGAATCTCGGGTGATGAAAATGTTAAACCGCATATCAGATATGGGGTCAACAATAGTGATGGGTAAAAACGAGGGGCTGCACACTTCTGGTCATGGTTACCGTGGGGAGCTGGTAAGTTTGAACCATCTCAAGATTTTCACTTTTGACGTTCTAATTTCTCATATGTTTTGTACGAAGTTCACATTACTGTATCTTTCTAAAATATTGATTTTGTTTAGTTTAAAATGAAAATGAAAAGGCAAGAAAGAAGTAATGATGTGTGAGGGATGTGTTTCCCTTCTTTCTTCAAAGAATGTTAGAAAGGGTTGCTTTCATTGTCTCGTTATTTAGCTTGCCAAAACTTTTATGTTGTAGTTAAATAATGCAGAAAGTGAGCTGCATGTATCCCAGTCTGGAATGTAAGTCATACTTCAGTAACTTAATTTTTGTTTTATTGATGTATATATAGGTAAATACTCTTTGATGTTGCTTTTTCATAGATTGAATTTTACAGAAGATGTAGTTGTGATGATGTTTTCTTCATGTGCAATTTTCATTTGGGTGCCAAACTAATGTAAAACTTTCTTTTAAAGGAGGAAGTGCTTAGAATTGTGAAGCCGCAGCACTTTTTGCCCATACATGGAGAGCTCTTGTTTCTCAAAGAGCATGAATTGCTCGGGAGATCAACCGGCATCCATCACACCACTGTGAGCCAACATGTTCCTTGTTACTATTGACGTTCATGATAATTTATCATTATGTATTTCTGATAAAACATATATTAAGTTTTGCTTCTTTTATTCTTTCTTCTTTGTCTTTAAAATGAATCATCCACATTTCCCAAGCAGCAATCAAATGGTAGTGTTATTTCAAAAATACATACTATAGGATTTTGTTTTGAAGTTTCTGGAACTTGAAAGTATAGAAATTCTATATAGTTACATATACAATACTTCAATGAGGTTCCCCCCCCCCCCCCCCCCTCAGCCAGCCTTGTAAAACTGTTACAGGACCTAAAAAACCAAAACAAGCAAAGTGAGCTCTATTGGACCTCATTGTGCAAACTTCCTCTTGATAATTGTTTTAAAACTTAAGGAGCTATCTGTTGTATGATGCCAATTCAGATCTTATCTTGTTATTGTTGCTTTGCATGTGAGGTCTATGATAGTACGGTTGATGTGGATTTATTGTCGAAATAAGAAAGGATTCAAAGCAAGTAAAATAATAAATACAAAATGTTATGCATCAGGTGATAAAGAACGGGGAAATGCTTGGGGTTTCTCATTTGAGAAATAGAAGGGTACTTTCGAATGGTTTCACCTTGCTTGGAAAGGAGAATTTGCAGGTTGGTGATGCTTAAATTGTGCCATCTGTTTATCAAGATGTTAATAAGCAAGTTCTGATAAACTCTTGCAAATGTTACAGTTGAAATATAGCGATGGTGATAAAGCATTTGGTACATCAAGTGAACTTTGTGTTGATGAGAGACTAAAAATTGCCTTAGATGGCATAATAGTGGTCAGGTAGAGCTCGTAGATTCTTGAGCAACAAACCTAGTTTTCCCAATTCATATAATAGCGTCCTGGTGTTCCTTCTGTTTATTAATTTTATTTTCTTTTTCAGCATGGAAATTTTACGCCCCCAAAATGTAAATGGTCTGGCTGAAAGTAGCATAAAAGGAAAGATAAGGATTACTACCCGATGTTTGTGGCTTGACAAAGGAAAGCTATATGATGCACTCTATAAAGCTGCCCATGCTGCACTGTCAAGCTGCCCCATTAATTGTCCTTTACCTCACATGGAAAGAACAGTGTCCGAAGTATTAAGGAAATTGGTTAGGAAATATAGTGGTAAAAGGCCAGATGTTATTGCTATTGCCATGGAGAACCCCACAGCAGTTCTTGCTGATGAGGTCAGTACTAGACTATCCGGAAAGTCCCATGTTGGTTATGAGAGGTCAGCTTTGCGAAAAGTAAATGATGGAAATTCAAACAAGAGTCGGTCAACTAGGACAGAATCAGATGAAGCCAAGGACAACATAGAGCTGCAGAGCAGCACGACAGAGAAAGATTTTGAAGGTCTCTCTCTCTCTCTCTCTCTCTCTCTCTCACATGTGATTTGCATGCATTAGTAATTACGGGTCATAAAATGTTATTTGTAGTGAATTTGGTGGTGTCATTATTTGAAATAATCTCTCCTTTCTTTTTAAAAGTTTGTTTTTCTTTTGGTGAGTTTCATCTTTATTTCCATGGGTTGTGAATGTTGGGCTTTTTCCATTTGATATATGCTAGGGTGCATATGTGACCATCACCAACATGTTAATCTCATATATTTGAATCCTTCACTGAACTTGTAATTCTTAGCATTGATGTCTAGTATTCTCTTGCTATCTCATTACGTGCAGATGATGGTGTCGAAGTCAAAGCACCATTACCTGTGGAAGTTTCCACTAGTTCAAATGTCAATCCCGAAAACGTTTCTTCTGATACAGAGGAGCCCAATGATATCTGGAATGCAATGGTGAAGTTGTCAGCTGGTGACAAATTAGCAGAAGATAAAAATGATTTGGTTCTGCAAGAGGAAAATCTAAAGAAAGATGATCCTGAAAGCACAGAAAGAACAAGTCCTTCAAAGCCCGTGAAACGGAACAAATGGAAGCCCGAGGAGGTTAAAAAGTTCATCAAAATGCGTGGGAAACTACATAGCAGATTTCAAGTTGTGAAGGGGAGAATGGCACTGTGGGAAGAAATATCTAGAAACTTGTTGGCTGAGGGGGTCAATAGAAGCCCTGGTCAATGCAAATCTTTGTGGGCATCTTTGGTTCAGAAATACGAGGTTTGTTTTTCTCCATCCTTTATATAGTTTGTTCTGGTTTATCCTTGTGCTAATCAAAGAAGTCTGCTCTGGAAACAGGAAAGCAAGAGTGGAAAGAGGAGCCAAAAGAGTTGGCCATATTATGAGGAAATGGATGGAGCTTTGTCTGATTCAGAGGCAATGGCAACAAAGTGAGCGGGGGAACACCATGAAAAAGGGTCATCGGAACCGGTATTTTCCCTCATCAAGACCTGGAGCTTTAACCCTATTGCAACTCATCCACAACTCTGATTGATTCCTCGAAAGTTTTTCCAGACCAAAATAGTGAGAAGCTGGAAATGGATTATTTAGTACTGTGCCCACACAGCCTTGTTGTATATCAGTTCAGTGAGATAGATAAGCAAGGAGGGCAAGGGGATCAGGATTTTCTATAACGAGGGGAGAGATCACAATTTTTGTCCTACATTGCTCACAATCAAACATTATTCATTCTATTAATAGTAAAAGTAGAAAATAGTTAAGTGACAAGCTGACAATTCTTGTTGGCCATCTCAAAGACTCAGACACTGCCGTGGTTGAAACAAGAAATCACAAATGGCCTGAAAGCTGAATCATTATCTTCTTTTTACAGATGATGCTTGGAACTTCAATTTTAGTCACAACTAGTATCTAAACAGGCTATCATCTCATCTTTGTCCAGGTGTCTGAAGTCCATGTCGGAATTCAGCAAATTGTATGGTAGTGGGTATGCTTCTCGTTAACCAGCACCAAAGGGACCAGTGGAACTTTCTCGTAGGTGCCACAAGGGATTGATAGTCTATGTATCATCTCAGAGAGAGAATTCAGATTCCCTTCAAACCAGCAAGTAATTGACCAAGAGATAATTGTACGTGCTCTTGAAAAATCTCTGGTTGTATTAAACATTCGTATTAGCTCTTGCTCTAATTACTATAAGTAGCTTCTCCTTTGATTAAAGAAAAAATAAACTAGGTTAATTTACACTTTCCAATACCAAAAACATACAAGGCATCGATCGCTCTTGGCTTCGATCACGACGGATCCTGGGAGTACGTACATGTAACGTTTACGTACATACGAGTGTAGCTAGTGTTTTTGTATCCAGCTGCTGCTGGACTTCTGTAATTGAATTACACATGCTAGCTTATGTATTAATCTATCACAAAACGTCCATGTATATTAGCTTATGTATTAGCTATCACATATATGTAGAATTTTATTGCAATGAGTTTCAGTTCAACCTCCTAGTATACGAATGGTCAAAAATAGACTATTCTTGGAACCTCCTAGTAGAACTAGGAGAGCTACTCAACCGGCATCATCAACTCCATGTACGATCGACGACGCCATCAACCGCCCCACTCTAAGGGTCGATCCATTAATGGTTTATTTTAGTTGATAACTGTAACAACCTGACCCGAATTAATCAAGAAATAATCTAATTTGGTTCAGCCTTAATCCAATCAAAGACCAAAACTATAATTAAAACTCAATTACGATCATAGAGACATGTAGAGCTTGGAGAATAAACTATTTTCAATACCTAAGATGAAATCAAAGGTCGCCAGTAAAACACAGAAATTGAATGGTGAAAGGTATTTGGGAGGAGGGTAATGAGTGGCATGGTGAGGTGGCGGCGGGGAAGAGTAAGTATAAGGATTATTCGCAAGAACACTAGTAGTAGCTAAGAAGCACAATGCCAAACAATAAAACATGGTAATGAGAAAAGAATGCCTTGGCTTTCCCAAGGCTCCCATTTCTGCTCTTTGTACAACTTGTTTGTACATAGTGAGTGGTAGTAGTAGATGTGATTTCTAAGCTTGATAGCTTACCCTTTTATAGTAATCTCTGTACTCGTTTTGGGACGTGACATAGTTCATTTTTTTTCAAGATAACAGGCTGGATTGGTTCTTCAAGTTCGATCTCTTGATGACTTGATCCAAATGAAACTTGAGAGATTTTAAAAATAACGCCAATGAATGAAAGTCTACTGTTGCTGTCGATTAGTGTGGTTTGTATTTCAAGTCGTCTCTCGTATGCATGGAGGCCATGATCTGAGTCGAGTTGAGTTTGTTTGGCTTTGCATGGTAGGTAAGTTAATTTGTGGTAGGCAGCTGGTTCACAAAGGTCATAACAAGAGTGATATCCAAGTCATGATCGAAACTTCGAAAACGTGTTGGACCCAAACAAGGAGGAACTTGATCTGAGTCAATCAAGGTTTTTTTGTAATCTTTTTAATTTCTTTTATCTAAATGTATGTATATTTCTGTATGAAAAGTCTATGCTTCATCCCAATAATAATCTTCATAATATTTCTGTATATATAAAACTATGAGAACTTGTCTCATACATATATATATGTTTGGGAACAATTCCTTGGTGATCGATCAAAAGGTATTTAAGCAAGTGCAGTTGCTCGATCGCTAGGTGCTTATATTTAGTAGCCTAGTAGGGTTAGATATCTAACCAAGTGTGGGATTGTGAGGAATTATTCAAGATCGGCCTTTCGGCTAGTGTTTTAATTAGGACATCATCAACTAATTTCTAGTAGGTTAATTTATCCTAATTGATACCTTGGCTTATTGATGAAATAAACACAGAAATATGACACCGATAAGAACAAAACTCAAACTATCACATCAATAATATATGGAGTTCAACAAAGAATATACATTTTGGTTGACTAATCATATTTTTCAATCATAGCCAGCTAATATCTAGATATATATGACTTGATCATCTCTGTAAATTTTCAGCCAAATTGATAAACGTTAAGACATTCAAAACTGTGATTTAGAATTACAAGAATGTACAGTTCAAGATGAACAGAGTTAATTCGTTTATTGATTTAATACATTTTCAATACCTTAACAAAAACCAAATTAGCTGAAAATTTGCGGGGATGATCAAGTCATGTATATCTAAATATCGGCTGGCTATGATCGAAAATATGATCGGAAAGTGGGTCAAATTAAGGAAATCCGTACCTTATCTAAGTAAGGAGGTCTTTATTTGAAAATGTATGTGTACACACACACACACAGTTTCCTTCTAGAGTGGGACACTGCTTTGAAATTAAAGTGTGGTACTCCTCGTTTCGCTCACTTTTAGATCACATTTTCACATTTCCACCTTTCAGTGTATAGAACATAGTGTGTAGATCATTCATGCAAAGTTTCATCCAATTTGGAGATCATTTGAGCTTCCGTAATTATGATTTACACGAACAGTTCCGTTTAGACATATTTTGTTCAGTTGATTCATTTAATCTAATTATACGTGAATCTATAATTGATGAATGGATTTGTTGTTGAGTTAAAACACGGGATTTCAAATTTACACATGAGAAATTTATGACACTAAAGCAAATAATTTGACAAAATGAAACGCTTTGATCAGCTAGCAGGAGACGTGAACCCTCTTTCTCCTCGATGTGAAATGAAACCGTGATATTGTTGTTGGATCGAGGTCGTCGTCTTTGCATAGAAAGTACGACTTTCGATCACCAGCTATGTCCGCTCAGTTAATGGCGACCTAGTCTCTTTTGCTTCCTCTCGATCATCCTTTTATTTTTCATTTTGAACTCGCATCATCCCAGGTCACCAGTGATCGACATGTATACCTTGAAAGAGCTATAACTATATATAATTAACCTCGTGCTATATTATATCTCTCATCAATACAATGTATACAAAGAATTAATATATGGTTCCTCTGGACTTTTGGTATATGGTTAATTTTAAATTTGTATAATTAACCCTAGCTAGCTTGCTCTAACCATTTCAGCAAACGAAAACAAAAGTAAACTGGTTTTCAATACCGAAAACAAAGCATGTTGGCTTCCACCAGGAGTGATCGAAAAGGACATGTACTATTAATCAACGTCAATGATCCCTATATGCTACCAGCCGGCAACTAATTAATCGATCCCCCGTTCGTTGGTCGAAACGGCACCAATTACGAGTGATTCAGATTGGTAATTCAAAGGTTGCTGCTTTTGATATCAGCCAAAGTAGGAGGAGGCCACTGTTGCTTGCTGGGGGTGTTCCATCCCGTCCTTGAATTGGATTAACAAGAGAGAAAGGTTGTTTCCTTCCCCATAATTTGTCTTCCTACGTACACGTGTAATGTTTACGCACATATGTACGACTAGCTAATAGCTGATCCACTTCCCCCGGAGGAAATTAAAAGTAGTACGATCTTAACTGTTGATCCTCTAGATTCACATACAAGAAACATGTCTACAAAATTTCAACTAATTCCATAATCATTTGGTCATTCAAATTGATGTAAACAATTGTAGGCCGTTAGATATATGGTTTTGATTGTGAAAATATATGCTAGAACTAAAAACATCCTTACTTTAAGAGTTTAAGGAGGTCCTCTTTAAATCCGGACTCATATATATATATATATATACACATGCCGGATGAGGAGTGGATGTCCGCACCGGCCTTAAAGTGCGGACATCCGTCCGTTCTCCACCCTCCGACGCCGACGATGGCGCGTCTCCACCCCAGAAGACTCCAGCAGAGTCCCTGACCACCTTCCCTCCCCGACGAGTCTGTTCTTTTCCAGTTTTCCGACGAGATCACCCAAAACTTCAAACAAAGTCGATCTCACCGGAAAATTGGAA
>NC_020494.1:20496328-20498206 GCF_000184155.1 Fragaria vesca subsp. vesca | reverse complement strand
CTACTCTCTCTCTCTCTCTCTCTCTCTCTCTCTCTCTCTCTCTCTCTCTCTCTCTCTCTCTCTCTCTCTCTCTCTCTCTCTCTCTCTCTCTCTCTCTCTCTCTCTCTCTCTCTCTCTCTTGGACGGCGCAACAAGGCCGCCGACGCAGCTGAGCACCTACGCCGATGCTGTGACGACGAGCAACGCTGCTCTCTCCTCTGCAACCTCCTCCACCGTTGCCGGAAATCAACGCCGCTCGTCAACGTCCTCTTTCTCCGAGCCCCCTCATCCGACCCCGGCAGCAGATCCAAAATGCTGTGCTGCTCGCCAAACGTCGTCGCCATCTCAACAGTCTCCAAGCAAGCTCTGCCTCGTCGACCTCCGCCTCTAGCTTGTGCTCGCCGGTGCCGCCCGATGTTCATGCTTGTCCAATCAGTTCTCAGTCACAATTAGGGTTTACAGAGCTCCCTGGCTGCTGAGAAGGTTGCCAAGTTGTTGTTGAGGAGGCGTGGAGGGTGCCTGGTTGTTGAGTACCGAACCAACCGAAATATCCATTAATTGAAAGGTCAGCGGGTAATAGATATTTCCGACTTCATTTCCAAATTTTGAAGATTTTGAATCCAAAATTGATTGAATTGAAATGGATTGGGATTTTGAGTTTAGGTATATACTGTGGAACACGGAGAAGTCTTGAGGTTAAAAGTTTCTAGGGAGATGAAGAGGGCAAATGTGGAACCTGACCAGGTTGCGCTAGTGGCGTATGTTGAAATTGAGGCTTGAGATTGGTTCAGTAACTTGATTATATTATGATATTTCTTCTTTTCTATTAAACTAAGCTGGAATCAGTTGATTATTGAGGGTCAGTAACTTGTTTACTGGGGTCAGTAACTGATTATTGGGGGTTATAAACCAAGTTATTGGGGGTCAATAACTGATTATTGGGGGTCAGTAACCAAATTATTAGGGTCAGTAACCCGATTATTGGGGGTCAGTAACTGATTATTGAGGGTCAGTAACTAAGTTATTGGGGTCAGTACCCGATTACTGAGGATCAATAACTGATTATTAGGGGTCAGTAACCTAATTATTAGGGGTCAGTAACTGATTATTTGGAGTCAGTACTCGATTATTAGAGGTTAATAACTGATTATTGGGGTCAGTAATTGAGTCATCGGTGACCGGAATCCGGCGACCAGAGAAATCCAGCGGCCGGTGACCGGAGTCCGATGAGATTCCGGCCAAGTATTCTCTCTTTTATTTTCTCTCTCTTTTATTTTCTCTCTCTATGTATGTTTCAGGGGTGATGGCAAAATAGTCTTAAAATAATATGGTTTATTAAGACTTTAGTAAAGATTTGTGCATTTGGGCATAAAAAAGGTTACCTTATATTGTAATGGGCTAATAAAAAAGATTGTCATTGAAATGAGAAATAAGAGGTTTAAATTAGTACTAAATGAGTATTTTCCCTTACAATTAAGTAGATTAATTAGTGGTACACTTGTACGTACAGTATCATAATACTGATACACTTAATTAATTAGGATATTGCTGTTGTACAGTCTTACTCATATATAAAGTCTTAGATAATTTGTCTAAAAATAGACTACTCTTGGAACCTTTCATACCCAAATTAAGAATAATCAAGGAGAAGTCGATCACAGAGACCAAAAACAATATATAGACTAAGTAAGTCAAAAAAGGAATAAATATAGTGATCATCGAGTGTGTGTATATATATATATTTATATATTTCACGTACGTATTCTCTAAAATAGTAATTAAGACAACTAACTAGCAAGTCTTCAATTTTTAAAACAAACCGTAAGGTACGTAGTTGTCAACCCAGCAAAGCATGTAGGTTAAGTTAACAGTCGGACATGTTAGCCTGCATATATGAAG
>NC_020494.1:20480884-20494786 GCF_000184155.1 Fragaria vesca subsp. vesca | reverse complement strand
GACTTGTAGACGTATGGTGGAGGCGGTGATGGTGAAGGTGGTGGTGGAGACTTGTAAACGTAAGGAGGTGGCGGTGATGGAGAAGGAGGAGGCGGGGACTTGTATACATATGGTGGAGGTGGTGATGGTGATGGCGGAGGTGGAGACTTGTAGACGTAAGGAGGAGGAGGTGATGGAGATGGTGGTGGTGGAGACTTGTATACGTAAGGAGGAGGTGGTGATGGAGATGGTGGTGGGGGAGACTTGTAAACGTAAGGAGGAGGTGGTGATGGGGACGGTGGTGGTGGTGATTTATAAACGTATGGTGGTGGCGGTGAAGGTGAAGGGGTGGTGGAGACTTGTAGACATATGGTGGTGGTGGCGAAGGTGATGGAGGAGGAGGTGACTTGTAATGATATGGAGGTGGCGGTGAAGGAGATGGGGGTGGTGGAGACTTGTAAACATATGGAGGTGGCGGTGAAGGTGACGGGGGTGGAGGAGACTTATAGACATAAGGAGGTGGAGGTGAGGGTGAGGGTGGCGGGGGAGACTTGTAAACATATGGAGGTGGGGGTGAAGGTGATGGTGGTGGTGGAGACTTGTAGTGATACGGAGGATGTATCACATGCTTGGGCGGTGGCGGGGGTGGTGGTGACTTGTAATGGTATGGAGGGTGCTTAGGATATTTTGGTGGTGGCGACTGATACGTAGGAGGAGGGTAGGGAGTAGCATGGTATTGAGGAGGTGGTGGTGAAGAATAAGTGTAAGGGTTGTTAGCAAGAACAGTAGTACTAGCTAAGAAGCACAATGCCAAACCATAGAACACTGAAATGAGCCAATAAGGCCTTGGCTGTCCCAAGGCTCCCATATCTTAGTTAGAACTTGTTTGTAGTGAGAAGCTGTAAGCAGTAGCAGATATGTTTGAGAATGGTTAGAGCTCTGCCCTTTTATGGAGAAATGTTACTCGTTTTTGCAAGTATAGGCATGTTTGTTTATTCATCTTAACAGGCTGGATTGGAGCAATTCTTCCCCAAATACTATTTGGGATAATGAATTATAGGAAATGTGGTAGAGCTCTTCAACGACTGGGTTGTTTCGTGGAGGCCATGAACAAGTCAAACTAGGTGCATATAAATGGTAGGTAGTAAGTAATATCATGTGTTATAATATATCCAATTTGACAAAACAAATGAAGAACTTGTCTCGAGCAATTATTTATATGATGAAGAGAAAAAAGAGTTAAGAAATTGAATGTGAAAATGATGCTACATATCGTGGAAAAATGCAAATGCAAGCTTGAATACAAGCTTGAATACAAGCTTGACAATAAGACTTGAGCTTTCATGGTCATTTTAATTTCTTTTTCCTTTTACCAGTTCATTAGGGTACTTGTCTAGAAGGAACAGCCATATATGACTTATGTAATATATAAACGAATCATTCTAAGTTTGTTAATTTATTCTATAGCTAAACAATCATCTAACCTGCGGCCATTAAATTTGAGAGCTGTTGTGATCGAAGTTGTAAAGTAGATGTTACTTACGACCGGTCACAATAACAAATATGTTAAAATGACAATTTTAGTTTGTAACAGGTAGCTGGTTGTTCAGTTTTAATTTGAAACCTAAAACTTTGAATTTGAAGTTAATAATATATGTCTTTAATGGTTTTTTTTTATACAAAAAATAAAGTTACAAAGAGTTGCCTCTAAGGCAACCAAAGTTACAACAATCAAATTGAAGCGTATGCGAATCTTGAGGAGGAATAACCCAAGACAAATCTTCGGAGAACTAAGATTATGACCAATCTCAGCTAAGAAATTGGCTTCTTGAAACGTGTGAGAGGATATGTCTTTAATGGTTGATCAAGTAAGTTTTCAAAAATTTATTAGTCGACCCGCACCCGCATAATGTATCTTAATTGTTCTCAAACACCTTCAGGTCTTCGAGTTTGTAGCACATTGGTCAGCCAGTTAAAGCTTGGTTTAATTTGTTGGCATTGATTTGGATGTGATCCAAAATAAGAACAAATGCATGTAAGGGTACTTTTGAATGGTTTCACCTTGCTTGGAAAAGAGAATTTGCAGGTTGTGTTTACACACAAATTAATATTTTATTAGACAGTAATTGTCTATGTGAATATTAGTTAAATTCATGATCCACATCACACCGGCGAGCCCGATATATTGGGTTTACTAGTGATGGCCCGCCAGCAAAGCCACACGAGCTAGATGTACAATTCGTGTACGAAGAGGAGACTTCGCGTAAGAGAAGGATTTCGCGAAGAATCAAGAAAAGATCGAGCTCCGCTTGGTTGTCTGATTGGATAAGAAAATTATGTTTAATTGCATAAAAGGCTATATGCATGTGTGCTGCTCGCCAGGAGAAGAGTTCGCATGTATTAAGGTTGTTATTCCTTAATCACATGTATGCAAGTGTATGTGCTCTCTATGTGTTTTACAGGCGAAGGAAATGCTTGCATGCGAAGAGCTAGGGACTTCGCATAGAAGTAGAGTTCTATATGCTTGGAAAGAGACATAATGCAAGTCAAAGTTTACATGCGAACAGAAGTGTTTGCAGACAAAGAAAGGCAGAGTTCGCATAGATTCTTTTGTCTTGATTATGCTTGCATGCATGCGAAGGGGAGGACTTCGCCTAGAAGTCCTGGACGTGAGTGACTATCCTATCTACATATATCAATTGCAATTAGTGCATGGAGGAGAGACGTAATCAGGTAAGGATGCAATCATCCTAAGCTATATGTGATCCATGTAACATGCACACGTCCTTGACAAGAAGAGTTCTAACCCAACTCTACTACCTTCAAGAAGAGCAACGGCGAAGAGTTGATAAGGATTGCTTACGATCTTAATGTTAAAGACTTCTACAAGTCTTTGACATGCTTTGGGCCAATACTTGTGGCCCTAAAATAGCTCTATATAAAAGAGTTCGAGCACTAACTCTAAACACACACTCAACAACTCAACAAAATACAATACAATTTTCAACACAGTTGAACCCCTGAAGCTGAAGCATCACGCCTTAGCCCTTTTCTTTTACAGGCTCCCCGGAGCTTTGCTTTCGTTTCCCTGTACGCTCCCCGGAGCTTTGTCTTTTTTCCCTTCCTTTCCAGTTGAAGCTTTGCTCGATCTTACATCGGGTATCGATATTGTGACGCTCAGGCGGACTACTGTAAGTCCTTGCCCAGTACGCTCTACGCAAGGCGAATCTGAAGAACCCTGCGGTGGAGTTGGTGCTCTCTCTATCCTCAGTCGCTTGATTAGAAGCAGAAGGCTAAGCGCACCCCGCTACTACAATCACTACATTCCGCATCCGCGCAGTGGCACTCTCGCAACGACTAAAAAAGATTTTGCATACCCAAATTTACTGGTGTGGCCAAAACAGGTTGGTGATGCTTAAATTGTGCCATCTGTTTATCAAGATGTTAATAAGCAAGTTCTGATAAACTCTTGCAAATGTTACGGTTGAAATATAGCGATGTTGATAAAGCATTTGGTACATCAAGTGAACTTTGTGTTGATGAGAGACTAAAAATTGCCTTAGATGGCATAATAGTGGTCAGGTAGAGCTCGTAGATTCTTGAGCAACAAACCTAGTTTTCCCAATTCATATAATAGCGTCGTGGTGTTCCTTCTGTATATTAATTTTATTTTCTTTTTCAGCATGGAAATTCTAGGCCCCCAAAATTAAATGGTCTGGCTAAAAGTAGCCTAAAAGGAAAGATAAGGATTACTACCCGATGTTTTTTTGACGTAAAGACGGGTTTAAAACTCATTGTATTAATAGTCGCAGCCAGAATGACACCGATACAGACCCCAACGAATTGAGGTGATTCACATACCATTACATTGTATATTGTCGCTTATCGATGATGAGCCTAGTAAGCTATAATCTAGTTTTACATAGAGGTAATTTTGCATGAAAACTTTAGTCGCCAAAATGCTCAATTACGGTGCGACATGAAGTGTTCACTATCTAGATGTAAAAGACATATCATAATCTGCAGACATCAAAACCTATCTAGATTCCTAGAAACCTACATAGGGACTTGTTGGAAATTAACTAATATAACTAATTTAAAACCCTAGAGGCTCAAAAAGATGGGCTTAGGAACTAGAAAAAACTAAGGAAAATAACATAAAAGAAAGCAAACTGGGCCCGAAAGGAAGCCCTAGCCCAACTTCGGCCCATTTTGAGTCCAAGCCCAAATCTGATTAGATGGGGCAAAACCAGTTCTACCAGCCCAGATTGCAACCCCACCACCGCCCTTTCGCCACCTTGTTGTCGGACCTGCAACTCATCCCGTCGCCGTCTATATTGTACTTTGAGTACCAAATAGAAGAAGACAATAAACATAGCGGAAACAACGTCACTGCAGTACATTCACCGCAATAAGACAAACACAAAAACAACAACAAGAAATTAAAGAACACAAGAGATTTACGTGGTTCGGCTTAGCCTACATCCACAGAGCAACAGGGACAAATTCACTATCAAAAGTCTGGAAGGTTACAAAGGTTTCAAACAAACTCTCACACTACCAACTCTACAACTGCAGTAAACTGCAACATACCCCTTATTCTTTTTCTGTAAACTGCTTTGCAGTTACAACTACTCATATCCTATTTCTCAGCAGCTTTTAATAACTACCATAAATAGAAATACAAGGAGAATAACGAGCCACAACACAATAAACTCCACCTTGGCGAGATTTCTACCAACACATAGTGTGAATCAAAAATAACAAACCAGATACTGAGCTCCAGCCAAAAAACCTCCAGATTTCAACGATCAAGCAAAGCTTAAATCACAAACTCCCTACTACTCAAACAACTCATTCAAACTAACTCAATGTTAGCCAAGTTCTTACAGTACTCGAACTTAGCTGCAGCAACTACTTTTGTTAACATATCTGTTGGATTATCTTCGGTTGGAACCTTCTTCAAAACAAATGACTTCTTATCTAGAACTTGTCTCACAAAATGGTACTTGACCTTAATGTGTTTGGTTCTAGCATGATAAACCTGATGTTTAGCCAAACATATAGCACTTTGACTATCGCAATGAAGCTCCACTTGCTTTTGATATACACCCAATTCAGTAACAAGTCCTCGCAACCACAAGGCTTCTTTTACAGCTTCAGTAGCTGCCATATATTCTGCCTCCGTAGTAGATAAGGCAATAGTTGCAAGCAAAGTAGATCTCCAGCTAACTGGTCCTTGTGCCATAGTGAACAAATATCCTGCAGTAGACCTGATTTTATCCAAATCTCTAGCAAAATCAGAATCAACATACCCTGCAACAAAATTTCTCAACCCACTGCTAGTCTTCTTAAAACATAAACCAACATCTCTTGTTCCATGAAGATATCTCAAAATCCATCTAGCAGCAAACCAATGTTCTTTACCTGGATTGTGCATATAATGACTTATTACACCAACAGCCTGTGCAATATCAGGACGAGAACAAACCATGACATACATCAAACCCCCAACAAGACTAGCATACGGAATTTCAGCCATATATCTCCTTTCTTCTTCTGTTTTGGGATAACACTCTACACTAAGCTTAAAATGAGGAGCAAGAGGAGTACTGACTGCTTTTGTTGATACACCCACTCTAAACCGCAACAACAACTTTTCCAAATATTTTTTCTGAGACAAATATACAACACCCTTGTCTCTATTCCGGGTTATCTCCATTCCAAGAATCTTCTTGGCTTCCCCAAGGTCTTTCATCTCAAAATGCTTCTTCATCTGAGCTTTCATTTTCTCAATCTCCATCATATTCTTAGAAGCAATCAACTGATGACATATAACAACAAATAGATGAAATTCCCATCTGGTAATCTTTTGAAGTAAACACAATGATCATATTCACTTCTCAAATACTCCTGGCCTCTCATAAAACCATCAAATTTCAAATACCACTGCCGCGGGGACTGCTTTAAACCATACAACGATTTCTCCAATTTACAAACCATGTCTTCTTTTCCTTTCACCCTGTAACCATCAGGCTGCATCATATAGATCTCCTCATCCAAGTCCCCATGTAGAAAAGCTGTTTTAACATCTAATTGCACCAACTCAAGATCAAATTGTGCAACAAACGCTAACATAACTCGAATGGAATACTACTTTACAATTGGTGAAAATACTTCATTATAATCAACACCTTCCTTTTGAGCATATCCTTTCGCAACCAATCTTGCTTTATATCTAACTTTCCCTTCTTCATTGTGAACTTCTTTTTTTGTGTAAACCCATTTACAACCTATAGCTTTCTTTCCTTCAGGTAGTTCAACCAAATTCCATGTTCTGTTCTTCAAAAGAGAATCCATCTCTTGATTCATAGCAGTCTAAACCTGCCGACGACCGTCAACAGCCACCAGCCGCCGCTTCATTCTAGGAGCAACCACAAAGTGAAACGAAATTAAAGTATCCAACATCAAACCTGCAAACCTTGCCCGACCAAAAGATCAGACCTAGATCGCCTGATGTCGAGACCCTCCCATCTCCGATCAAGCCTTGCGCTACTCCAATCTCCACCTTCACTCATTCCCGGAGCGGTCGAAATCTTCAGCCATAGAGGAAAGGAAGAGCCTACCCAAGCATCTCCGAGCCAAGGACTTAGCTTAACCCGTCCGGTCGAACCCCGCATACACCTGCATGGTCAGAGACCGTCGCCGGCGGCGTGGCGCAGCCGGACAGGCGTGATTTGTCTCTGTGAGTTTGCTCTCTCCCCTAGGGTTAGAGAGGTGCGGCACTTACTACCCGATGTTTGTGGCTTGACAAAGGAAAGCTATATGATGCACTCTATAATTGTCCTTTAATTACCTCACATGGAAAGAACAGTGTCCGAAGTATTAAGGAAATTGGTAAGGAAATATAGTGGTAAAAGGCCAGATGTTATTCATATTGCCATGGAGAACCCCGCAGCAGTTCTTGCTGATGAGGTCAGTACTAGACTATCCGGAAAGTCCCACGTTGGTTATGACAGGTCAGCTTTGCGAAAAGTAAATGATGGAAATTTAAACAAGAGTCGGTCAACTAGGACACAATCAGATGAAGCCAAGGACAACATAGAGCTGCAGAGCAGCACTATAGAGAAAGATTTTGAAGGTCCTCTCTCTCTCTCTCTCTCTCTCTCTCTCACACACACACACACACACGCATGTGATATGCATGATATGCATGGGTCATAAGAAGTTTCCACTAGTTCAAATGTCAATCCCGAAAACGTTTCTTCTGATACAGAAGAGCCCAATGATATCTGGAATGCAATGGTCAAGTTGTCAGCTGGTGACAAATTAGCAGAAGATAAAAATGATTTGGTTCTGCAAGAGGAAAATCTAAAGAAAGATGATCCTGAAAGCACAGAAAGAACAAGTCCTTCAAAGCCTGTGAAACGGAACAAATGGAAGCCCGAGGAGGTTAAAAAGTTCATCAAAATGCGTGGGAAACTGCATAGCAGATTTCAAGTTGTGAAGGGGAGAATGGCATTGTGGGAAGAAATATCTAGAAACTTGTTGGCTGAGGGGATCAATAGAAGCCCTGGTCAATGCAAATCTTTGTGGGCATCTTTGGTTCAGAAATACGAGGTTTGTTTTTCTCCATCCTTTATATTGTTTGTTCTGGTTTATCCTTGTGCTAATCAAAGAAGTCTGCTCTGGAAACAGGAAAGCAAGAGTGGAAAGAGGAGCCAAAAGAGTTGGCCATATTATGAGGAAATGGATGGAGCTTTGTCTGATTCAGAGGCAATGGCAACAAAGTGAGTGGGGGAAGACACCATGAACAAGGGTCATCGGAACCGGTATTTTCCCTCGTCAAGACCTGGAGCTTTAACCTTATTGCAACTCATCCACAACTCTGATTGATTCCTCGAAAGTCTTTCCAGATCAAAATGGTGAGAAGCTGGAAATGGGTTATTTAATACTGTGCCCACACAGCCTTGTTGTATATCAATTCAATGAGATAGATAAGCAAGGAGGGTTAAGGGGATTGGGATTTTCTATAACGAGGGGAGAGATCACAATTTTTGTCCTACATTGTTCACAATCAAACATTATTCTTTCCATTAATAGTAAAAGTAGAAATAGTTAAGTGACAAGCTGACAATTCTTGTTGGCCATCTCAAATTAAGACTCAAACACTGCCGTGGTTGAAACAAGAAATCACAAATGGCCTGAAAGCTGAAACATTACCTTCATTTTACAGATGATACTTAGAACTTTAATTTTAGTCACAACTAGTATCTAAACTTTTCGAGTTCATTTCAAGTTGCAGGTGGCTTGGAAACAAAAAGTATTACCTAGAAACCGTCACAATTATTACATGATTTTTCTAAGAATGCCGTATAGCAAATGTATATTATGTAACGCAGCCGTGTGCTTAACGTGTTATTAGCTATGCTTAACGTGTTATTAGATATGAACAATATAATTCAAAATAATTGATAATTATATAACTGGCCCAAAATCTCAGATGGAATTAGGAATATATTGACTAGCAAACGGCAGACGGTAAAGACATATTGTAATGCCCCAAACTACACCTCCTTAGTTTAGGCACGTCACAGTGCCGCGGGTCTCTAAATACGACCAAGAGAAACGCAATGCAGTTAATTTAAAGAACATTTAACAAGAGCACAACAGAAGTGTAAAAATATTTAGAGGTGTAAAATCTTTATTTTGCTAAAAATTCTTTATTTCACTTAAAACTTGACACAAGGGATAGCTAAGAAATACAGATTTAAAGGAATACAAATTCCGATAAGACTATCACAAAGTAAACTCATAACAGGAATGAACTCTTTTCATTCGCGTAAACCTTGGTATAAGAAATAACAATAATTAACTTCAAGAAATAAAATCACGAGTGATATTATAATAAGGCCAACAATTTAGAATTTGGTACATAAAACTCAATAATAAAAATACAGGGAACATCGTGAAAACCAAATTACCAATCATAAATATTTATGTATGAAAAGTCTATGCTTCATCCCAATAATAATCTTCATAATATTTCTGTATATATAAAACTATGAGAACTTGTCTCATACATATACATACATATATATATATATATATGTATGGGAACAATTCCTTGGTGATCGATCAAAAGGTATTTAACCAAGTGCGTTGCTCGATCGCTAGCTGCTTATATTTAGTAGCCTGGTAGGGTTAGATATTTAAGCAAGTGTGGGATTGTGAGGAATTATTCAAGATCGGCCTTTCGGCTAGTGTTTTAATTAGGACATCATCAACTAATTTCTAGTAGGTTAATTTATCCTAATTGATACCTTGGTTTATTGATGAAATAAACACAGAAATATGACACCGACAAGAACAAAACTCAAACTATCGCATCAATAATATGGACTCCAATAAAGAATATACATTTTGGTTGACTAAACATCCGAGTCATCCCGTACTCCAAAAAAGCAGAGGTGAGGTTCCGGAGAGTGGGACGGATCTACCTGGCCAAGGTGCCAATATAAAGTGGTTCTCCGAAATGTTGAAAGATGCTCTACCTGCGGTACCTAACTAGCCTTTCACTACAGCTGTTTCATCAATATCCGATGTAGCGCATTCTCCCTCTTTAGCATATCTTCAAAACTGCGAGACGTCCAGTAGTCTCTGACTTGGTCTTCGAATCGTAATCGTAAGTTTCATCCCGTTCCGCCTCGCTCTCAGGTTGGCCCTTCTACTTGACTAAGTAGTATTCCGCTTGTGCAGTGGGTGTATGGGCTAGCCCATGGTGCGGTCAGCTATGATATACTCAACTTCTTCTTTAGTAAGTTTATATAAAACATCCAGTGGTGCCCTCGTGGGTCCTCTCTGGGGCGATCTGGTCTAATCGAAGTCAACTGACTCACATCACATGGAATACGGCGTGAGTTTTCACCGAGCTTATCATATTTTTTCGATCATAACCAGCCAATATCTAGATATATATGACTTGATCATCTCTGTAAATTTTCAACCAAATTTATAAACGTTAAGACATTCAAAACTGTGATTTAGAATTACAAGAATGTACGGTTCAAGATGAACAGATTCAATTCGTTCATTGATTTAATACATTTTCAATACCTTAACAAAAACCAAATTAGCTGAAAATTTGTAGGGATGATCAAGTCATGTATATCTAAATATCGGCTGGCTATGATAAAAAAATATGATCAGGAAGTGGGTCAAATTAAGGAAATCCGTACCTTATCTAAGGTAAGGAGGTCCTTATTTGAAAATGTATGTATATATATATATATATATTTATATATATACACACAATTTCCTTCCAGAGTGGGACACTGTTTTGAAATTAAAGTGTGGTGCTTCTCATTTCGGTCACTTTTAGATCACATTTCCGTCGTTCAGTGTATAGAACATAGTGTCTAGATTATTTAGGGTTCATGCAAAGTTTCATCCAATTTTGAGATTATTTAGGGTTCCGTAATTGTGATTTACACGAACGGTTCCGTTTAGACATATTTTGTTCAGTTGATTCATTTAATCTAATTATACGTGAATCTATAATTGATTAATAGATTTGTTGTTGAGTTAAAACACGGGATTTCAAATTTACACATGAGAAATTTATGACACTAAAGCAAATAATTTGACAAAATAAAACGCTTTGATCAGCTAGGAGACGTGAACCCTTTTTCTCCTCGATGTGAAATGAAACAGTGATATTGTTGATGGATCGAGCTCGTCGTCTTTGCATAGAAAGTACGACTTTCGATCACCATCTATGTCCGCTCAGTTAATGGCGACCTAGTCTCTTTTGCTTCCTCTCGATCATCCTTTTGTTTTTCATTTTGAACTCGCATCATCCCAGGTCACCAGTGACATGTATACCTTGAAAGAGCTATAACTATATATAATTAACCTCGTGCAATTTATATCTCTCATCAATACAAAGTATACAAAGAATTAATATATGGTTCCTCTGAACTTCTGGTATATATATGGTTAATTTTAGTGCTAATTATAAATTTGTATAACCCTAGCTAGCTTGCTCTAATCATTTCAGCAAACGAAAACAAAAGTAAACTGGTTTTCAATACCGAAAACAAAGCATGTTGGCTTCCACCAGGACTGATCGAAATTAAAGGACATGTACTATTAATCAACGTCAATGATCCCTATATGCTACCAGTCGGCAACTAATTAATCGATCCCCCGTTCGTTGGTCGAAACGGCACCAATTACGACTGATTCAGATTGGTAATTCAAAGGTTGCTGCTTTTGATATTAGCCAAATAAGTACGAGGAGGTCACTGTTGCTTGCTGGGGGCCGGTGTTCCATCCCGTCCTTGAATTGGATTTACAAGAGAGAAAGGTTGTTTCCTTCCCCATCATTTGTCTTCCTACGTACACATGTGTAATGTTTACGTACATATGTACCACTAGCTAATAGCTGACTTCCCCCGGAGGAAATTAAAAGTAGTACGTACCCTGCTGAAATAAGAAACTCGATCTGAATGTCTTTTCCGAAATCGAAAACCGGAAATTTATTACCTGCATGGTGACTGTTTTGATTGAGTTGTTTGTAAGATCACAAAAACGAAAAAAGAAGAACACAAAACAAAATGAACGAAAGGATTGATCGAAAGGACCCATGAATGAAATACCAATTATCTGAGAATTACCAAATACATTATACCCTAGTTAGTTAGGGCATTCATTTGAAGTCAAACTAATAATCCATATGAGCGGTGTATGTATATATCCTATATATATATACACACACACATACATACATGTAGAAGCTTCCTAGCTTATAATTGCTATACACGACTTAGTGGCTGCTAGACAAAATGACAAGCGGTGGATTAATTTCTGGAATAATTAACTAGCTAGCTTGTAGACAAAATAAACTGTGAAGAAATTATGGATGGATGATGGTTTACGCATGAACGAACTCGTCGTCAGTGCAAGACCTTGCTGCAGAAACCAAAGAACAACTAGCTGCTAGAACAAGTCCAACTGTATATATGCGCGCGGGGTTAGGTAACCGCCTAAGTTGACATAATTGTCTGTTCCTGTAATTGGCGATCGAGTATGTATGTATTCGTACCACATACGACATATATGTATGTATGGATCAATATATATATATATATATATATATATATATATATATATATATATATATATATATATATATATATAGGATATTGCTGTTGTACAGTCTTACTCATAAAGTCACAGTCTTGCTCATAAAGTCTTAGATAATTTGTCTAAAAATAGACTATTCTTGGAACCTTTCATACCCAAATTAAGAATAATCAAGGAGAAGTCGATCACAGATCGACCAAAAACAATATATAGACTAAGTAAGCCAAAAAAGGAATAAATATAGTGATCATCCAGTGTATATATATAGATCAGGTACGTATTCTCTAAAATCGTAATTAAGACAACCAACTAGCAAGTCTTCAATTTTTAAAATAAACTGTAAGCTAGGTACGTAGTTGTCAACCCAGCTAAGCATGTAGCTTAAGTTAACAGTCGGACATGGACATGTTAGCCTGCATATATGAAGTTTCAGTGTGTGTATATATATTAATATATATATATATATATATATATCACCAATGTGTCATTTGGTTTCTTATTTTTTCTTCTTTCTTTTTTTTCTTTTTGCAGTGTGCAAAAACAATTTCTGTTTGATCAACAATATACTTCTCCTCAAAAAAATCCTACTGGCCGGAATAATTATTATTTTTTGGATCAATTATACGTACGTAGAAGAGGCTAACCTCAAAAATAAATGAAGTCGACATTTGCTAACAATTACATATCACCAAAATAAATTTAGAACCCTAAAAATCTCACACAACTTAAAACGTACAACAAAATCTAAAAGAACCCATAAGCTAAATAATTATTCGATCTCGTTGCTAAGAAACCTAAAGTTCGCCGGTATATACATTTCATCAAATTTCAATCATTTCATAATCTATTATTTTGCTTACGGCGGCAATAAGCATCAGATGTTCTGACTACACCCCGGTGAATTGAAGAATTTGCACCTGTTGAACTTTTTTTCATTTCTATACAAATATAATCTAGATCTCTCTATGCCAAAGGAAAAATGTTGACTTGCTTAAAATTTGATTGCAAGTAATGCTGTAATAGATTTCTGTTCAACCTGCTTTCTAGTGAAGGATATCGAGAAATATGACCTAATGAATCTACCTATAATTGAGTTTTAATTAGTTTTAATAAGTACGTTCAAAATCTTATGTAATAGACTGTTACTTTTACTTGATAGTTTCAAATGAGCCAAGTGATCGATACGAAAGATTGTAGAGGAGGATGCAGCGCATATCATTCATTTGCACTTGAATGGTTACTCACCACATACACTAAATCAAAGGATCATAAGTAAAAATTAAGCATGAAAAAAAGTACGTAAACAATGGCCATCTGCTTCGCTTTCATTTCTTAAAATAAGAAGTAATACATGGTCGTGCTACAACAGAAAGGATATTACATGGTCGTGCTACACGTACACTTATATCATTCATATGTAGTAAACGTACTCTTATTGTCTTGAGAAGAGAAACAATACAGCAAAAGAATGTATACCCACATCCAAACACGAAGAAGTAATTATTCCAACTGAAAATACAAGTTGTTTTATGTTAACTGTAGCTATACGTACGCTTAGTAGTGGTATGGTGGTGGTGGAGGGGACTTGTAGTAGTACGGGGGAGGAGAGTGAGTTGGGGGAGGAGGAGACTTGTAGATATAAGGAGGAGGAGGTGAAGGAGATGGTGGAGGGGGAGACTTGTAGACATATGGAGGTGGTGGTGATGGGGAAGGTGGAGGTGGGGACTTGTACACATAAGGTGGTGGAGGTGAGGGTGAGGGTGGTGGTGGTGACTT
>NC_020494.1:20478756-20480151 GCF_000184155.1 Fragaria vesca subsp. vesca | reverse complement strand
GCAGTAGCAGATGTGTTTGAGAATGGTTAGAGCTCTGCCCTTTTATGGAGAAATGTTACTCGTTTTTGCAAGTATAGGCATGTTTGTTTATTCATCTTAACAGGCTAGATTGGAGCAATTCTTTCCCAAATACTATTTGGGATAATGAATTATACGAAATGTGGTAGAGCACTTCAACGACTGGGTTGTTTCGTGGAGGCCATGAACAAGTCAAACTAGGTGCATATAAATGGTAGGTAGTAAGTAATATCATGTGTTATAATATATCCAATTTGACAAAACAAATGAAGAACTTGTCTCGAGCAATTATTTATATGATGAAGAGAAAAAAGAGTTAAGAAATTGAATGTGAAAATGATGCTACATATCGTGGAAAAATGCAAATGCAAGCTTGAATACAAGCTTGACAATAAGACTTGAGCTTTCCTGGTCATTTTAATTTCTTTTCCTTTTACCAGTTCATTAGGGTACTTGTCTAGAAGGAACAACCATATATGACTTATGTAATATATAAACGAATCATTCTAAGTTTGTTAATTTATTCTATAGCTAAACAATCATCTAACCCGCGGCCATTAAATTTGAGAGGTGCTGTGATCGAAGTTGTAAAGTTGATGTTACTTACGACCGGCCAAAATAACAAATATGGTAAAATGCCAATTTTAGTTTGTAACAGCTAGTTGGTTGCTCAGTTTTAATTTGAAACCTAAAACTTTGAATTTGAAGTTAATAATATATGTCTGATGAAGGATAAAGTGTAGAGACAAAGAGATAGCAAGAGAATCATCATCTTATTCATTGATAGGAGCCTTTTATATAGGGAATTACACAATACCAATATGGTAAGGATATGAATACATAGATCTAGTCTAACTACATATCCTATTGGCATAAGACCAAGACATACATAGAGAATATCCTAGAACACTCTCCCTTGTGCCGCGCGCTGATATGCCGATGGTGCTGATCTGTTACCTTGTCAAAAACCTCGTCAAGTCACAAAAACCCTGTGGGAGAAAAACTGAACATTGATCGTAGGAGAAAAAGAGTACAACGCACCCTTCACATTTGATAGTGACATGTATGTATGTGCTAGACTCCCCCTGAAGTTCGCACCTCCCCCTGATCTTTACATCAATCATAGGGCTCTTCCTGATTCTTACTAATCACGGAAGTTTCAACAACTTAGCATGTCAATGCTTTTTAACATGTCTTTAAATGTGGCATTGGGCAATGATTAACTAAATCATGCCGTATTGTCCTCAAATGATCTTTTACACTTAGATCTTGAGGAGAAGGTCGCTTGTGAACTCAAAACATAAGTTCGTACAGGAAATCAGATTTCCGCGCAGCATGACCTTCAATTACTAGAACAGTCGTAACTTCCTCTAGGAA
>NC_020494.1:20475897-20477328 GCF_000184155.1 Fragaria vesca subsp. vesca | reverse complement strand
AGAGCGCCTAAGCCGATTGATGGAAAATCATCATCAATACAGTCATCGAGTGCCTTATCGAGACCATGTCTTCCCAAGATCTTTTTCTTCGGATGTTGATACATATTGGTATCTCTTGATCCATCAAGAGTCCATGTAAATCCGGAATGAACACGCAAAGGCATAATTCACCATATCCCTTCCAAATCAAGTAGAGTCTATGTGCGTTTCAATACATTTAGCAAACGCATGCTCCTGTGGTTTGGAGCCACTTGATTCGGATGAATGAAGTCCGTTTAAGATCTTCATGTATATCTCTGATCCCATAGAGATGTTATTATGACCACATTCATAGGCTGCATGTTCAGTTATTCGGAAACTATCAAACTGACAAAGTAGTGGAGTTCAATGACATCCATTACGAGAGCATATCTCATCGTAGTTGATCCTAGTGCGTGTTAGTGAGAGACCTTGCGCCATAAGGTGAGTCTAAGCTCTTGTTCTCACTACGCTATCTAACAAAGGTATAGTTGATAGGGTTTAGCTTGCGGTGTCGGCATCACCTGCCCAATGACCTATCTCTTTGTTAATGCTGGATCGCATCTTTCCATTAGGCAAATCAACTAAGTTGATATCCATCAACGAATGGTGGTTCGATAGTAGACTCATTATCCCACGTCCTCATGTACACTAGTGTAATACTTGTAGAGATCTCTATATGGATTGGATTTGACATTGAGGCGTCCCCCAACGATAATCACAATTCAGACTTCATGAGACAGATTTGAGTATCACTGATCAATGGATCAGGTTGTGCCAAGATCGCTTTCTTTCTAGTGCAAGACAATATCGAACCTAAGGGCCTCCCTCCTTTTAGGGAGCCACACGGCCTTGTGACACCAATTTTGCCACTATATGGCGTCACCATATCACCATCCATGGTGATGGCGTCAAGACCAACACTTTTTGGTCGCGCCATGTCCTTTTGTAGGACATCAATCCTTGTAGACATATTTGCAGCATGTGATCTCGTCACTTTAACACTTTAAGCATTTGGGATCAAGATGAGACTTAGTGGGGACAAACCACGACAATTCACGTCGTTCCACTTGAACACTTATGTTCTTATCTCCCCCTAACGGCGGGAATATTGTCTCATCAGAGTGACAATCCACAATTTAGCGGTGAATGAGATCGCCTGACAAGGTTTCTACATATGCGGATTATAGGTGGAGGTTCATATCCAACCTAAACTTATTCATCTCAAATGACCTATCATTGTACGCAGTGACAATGCGATTTGGCACCTAGAAATAACATCTAGCCGAGCTCAAGGATTGGAGATCCGTTTCAATCATGCCGAGCTCAAGGATTGCAATTTCGTGTCAATCCTGGTACACAGTCACGAGCTGTAGTACAACAAAATTCAATGATGGTGGGTCGTAGATGAAT
>NC_020494.1:20473619-20474859 GCF_000184155.1 Fragaria vesca subsp. vesca | reverse complement strand
AAAAGACTCCCTGACATGAACATAAACTAACTCAGAGGACCTAGAGGATCCGATCATGATGATAATTTTCCTAGCTTTGATAAGTCTTCAACGCTTTTGCAAGACGGCAATTGGTTAATAGCTAGGGGGATCCAAAATCAAAAGCTTTCGGTAACTCCAAGTCAGTATGACCAGGCATGTCCGTGGAGGGTCGGTAGTGCGAGGCACACTTAAAACCACTATCTCCTTAATTTCGGACAATTCTAAGACATCATACTGAGCTTGAATGAGCCTAGTTGAACAATTGATGATGAAAAATCCGCTATAGGGTAGAAGACTTAACCGGAAACACGTGGGCGATCCTCCTTGAGGATACAGTGCCATGAGTCACCTTCAAAGGAAATGACCAAAATCGGCACAATATGTCATGTTTCTAAGGACGATGTAAGTGTACATCTTGATTGTAAATCAATATGAACCATAAGAGGAGAATAGCTTCACTTCGAAAAAATTCTCAAGGCATTCATTATTGCTAATATGAGTACATCGAGGTCTCAAATAGACGAGGGACGTCGATACAACGCCTTAGTACATATAGCTTGGAACGAAAATCAATGTCTAGCCGATGACATCAAAGTCATAGGTAGCTAGAGCAGGATCCGAATCTTTGAAATTCGCGATCATGAGGATGACGTTCTTGTCCTCATATTGATTTTCCATACCTTTTTGTATGCATTCACAATTTAAAGGAGCTTGACAATCTTGAACCAGTGATCCGAAGATCCACAACGGTTGCATTAATGTCATGAGCTGACGTGAGTAGTTTTGACAAAATGGTGTCTAGACCGGGAGTGTCGCTATTAGAGCCGGCAACACCTCCCCCTCTTTTCTAGACATCGGTACGACGTTTTCTGCCGTTGCCATGACCTATATTGTTGTCCTCACATTAGGGGATAATCCCAAATAAGTTTATCACATTAGCGTATATACAATTCCTGTTTGTATGATCAAAATCAAGTCTCGTTGGTAATTCCACACCAACTTGGAGGACCTAGAGAACTTGATGATGATCGAATCCGCTAAAGGTTATGGATCATGATGCCACAAAAGATCATCGACAATATGTAGTCAATTAAGGTGGTAAGCAATCCACTTGACTAATAACTCAACAAGTAGAGTTATATGAACGTTTCGAGAAACGCTCCATGAGTGCATTCCACAGTACTTTGTGGTCATTACTTTTTGCCCAGATTGTCATTGA
>NC_020494.1:20456454-20473511 GCF_000184155.1 Fragaria vesca subsp. vesca | reverse complement strand
TTTTTTTTGTGCAGCTATTGCCACCCCACTAAATACTTTGTTCACCCCACATTTCAATTTTAAATTAAATATTCTAATACTAACCTCACAATCAAGAATTTTTGTGAAAATATAATATTAAACTAAAATTTATAAAATCCAAACATCAACAATTTTATACATTTTGACATCGAAAAAAAAAAAAACAATTATGTACATCTTTCAGATCAGATTTGAGAATCACTTCAATCTTCAACAATGTAGTTATACAGTGTGGTGAGATTGTTCGTTCTTATTTTTATTTTATTTATGGCTTCAAATGTAGTATTTCATATATATAATCGTAAAAAAGAAACTCAAGAAAGAGATCGAGGAGAACATATATAGCATGTGGTTTGAGAAGAATGGAGGTCTACGTCAAATATATGATGAGATATTTGTATATATTTTTAGATTTTATCAAATTGAGGAAAATAAAAGAAAGAAAATAAAAACTAGATTTTCTCAAAATTTTAATGACAGAATTGGAACGTTAAGGGTATAAAATAAGACGTGGGGTGAATTAAGCATTTACTGGGGTGGAAATAGCCGCACCCTTTTTTTTATACGAAAAATAAAGTTACAAAGAGTTGCCTCTAAGGCAACCAAAGTTACAACAATCAAACTGAAGTGTATGCGAAGTTTGAGGAGTAATAATCCCAAGCCAAATCTTCGGAGAACTAAGATTATGACCAATCTCAGCTAAGAAATTGGCTTCTCGAAACGTGTGAGAGAATACTTCTTTAATGGTTGATCAAGTAAGTTTTCAAAAATTTTATTAGACCCGCACCCGCATAATGTATCTTAATTATTTGAATTTAGTGGATGTTATTACATATTGTTTGACGTATATCAATTTGCTATATATATTGAGCACAGTTTGAAACTGCAAGCTAAGTTCATGTTTTGTCTGATTTTCTCAATTTGATTTAGGTAGTCTCTGTTCTCAAACACCTTCAGGTCTTTGAGTTTGTGGCATGTTGGTCAGCTAGTTAAAGCTTGGTTTAATTTGTTGGCATTGATTTGGATGTGATCCAAAATAAGAACAAATGCATGCAAGGGTCCTCAGTTTCTGTGAATTTTCTAATTACGCTACTATTTTTAAGCAGTCCACCACAACCTGAAAACCCCCATAGGAATAGGTGGTATGGAAAGCTATACGGGAGAAATTCGTTTGAATGGTATATAATTTACTCATTATAAACTTGGGAAAATTGTTCAAATAGTGTCTGACCTTTTCGATAAGCTAACTTTCGATATCTCAACTTTCAAAAACTTTAAAACGGTGTCTCATGTTTTTAACCTAATAGAATATTAGTATTTGAAACCTTTTGCTCCGTTAAATGAATTGATAACTGAAGGCCACTTTCATTTTTTTATATCTAAAACATTCTCTCTTCATTTGACCTTACTTTCGTGAAACATCAAAAACCTCAAGCCATTTTCTGGGCATTGAGCTGCAATTTACAGAAACTAGGTACAATCAACAACCTGCTCATCATTGCTCGATTGTTCTCCGACCCACCTCGTCAAACCCAGAAAACCATAAACCCTCATTCCTCCTAATTGTGTATATCCCCTTCGCCCCCAAACTCGCCTTCGCCGCACCAAATCGAAACCATATTAGAAAACGACTTGTGGCCAAATCTAAGTTCCAAATTGTTGATAGTAGATATACCGTCAAGCATAAGCAACGACCTCGTAGACCGTCTTCCGGCCATGGAGGGCCCCGCCCCCAACATACTTCCGGTATACCAACATCCGTGTTACCTCACCATGGTGAAAGATCATCAGTACCACATCCGGAATGTCCTCTTCCAAGCTCCACAAAAAGGCACCATGATAAGAGATATGTGCACTTGTCCCACATTAGAAATATGTAATATGAGGGAACCTTCCTTAGCTATAAAATAAAAGCTTCCCATATGTAGAAAGGACTGCTCTCTCAATCACTACTCACTCCATCTTGGAGAGCTCTTGTAACACCAAGGGCCTATTGGTCATGATAGTGAAATCTTAAGTGAACATAGCCATGTCCTCCCATAACATGGTGAACCACTATATGCCCTTGCGTCTCTTGCTCATTTTTTCTTGTTCATGTTCACGTTCCACTGTGCTTCTACATAGCCTCCGGGATTATGCAGAAACATTTGGCATCGTCTGTGGAAATGCTACAAAAAGTCTTGTTGCTCTACCAGTAAGCTCATGCAGGGAGGTCAACCCAAGGTATCTGGTATGTAGGCCTGAGCCATCGGGCCCAACCCATCAGGAGGCAATATGTTGGCCCAAGCCACTAAGGGGATTGGATGACCTGCCCAGGTTCTTTTTATCATCGGGATGTCACCAAGAGCCAAACCACAAAGGCTCATGACCGACGCCTCCAGCCATCGCTCGGAGATGATCCAACGGGACTCGGTGAGTTCACCATAGTAGGTTAGCCTTGTCACCTAAACTTCACCGGTGACAATCTACTCCACCTGCTGCATCTTCTTCTCCCGGTGGCTCCAACGGCAGCCTTCGAAGATCCGCCCGGGATGAGATGTCGCTCGGAGAAATAGTTCATGTGAAAGAGGTGACTTGCCTACCATTCAGGTCTCCGGGTGAAGCAGTCCGTATTCATATATGGAAATCAGTGGCTTCACCTGGATAAGCAGTCTCCGGGTGGCGGATTCCAAGTTCAGGCCAAGCAACTTCATGTCTCTGGTTGGCCGTGTTCATGAGGAGAGAGAGATCCTTTGCGAGTTGGGATCAGGCTCGATCAAATTGACATCACCGATCGAGGGACAAGGATCAGTCTCGATCAATCAAATATCTGGTACGCATACCGATGATGAGGTGACGAGCACTTCCACGTCCGAAGTCAAAAGTGATCGATACCCGCTGCCTTTATCAATCATTGGCCATACAACCTCCCTAGGCGAGATATATGATCAGTATACTTGTCTGAGTAGTACATCTACGTGCAAATCAAAAGAGAACCATTCGTATGCCTACTAAGGGGCCTCAACACATTGAGTTCTAAAAAAAAAAACCTCCAGAACTGCTTCAAATGCAATGCTCCCATCAGTATACTTGTCTAAGTAGTACATCTACGAGCAAATCAAGCCAAAGCTAAGTCTTCTAAACCCTAAACATCTCAGTAATTCCTAACTACTATATCAGTAGTTTTTGGGATTTTAGCTCATTGGGGAAGTATTGGGGATTCATATGTGTTTCTGCAGGAACCCGTAGGTTATGTAGAAACACGATAGAACATAAACATACACATAAGGACACAACATTTATAGTGGTTCACCATGTCATCGAAGGGCATGGCTACGTCCACTTGAATCTACTATCATGAGGCATCTATGCCCTAGGTGTTACAAGTGTGGAGCTGAGATTAGTTGAGGTCAGAGAGGGATCCTTTCTACATATGGGAAACCTTCATTTTATAGCTAAGGAAGATTCCCTCACATATTGTACTTCCGATGTGGGACTAATTACACATAGATTCTCATGGTGCCTTCTTGTAGAGCTTGGAGGAGCACCTTCCCGTTGTGGCATTGATGATCCTTCACCATGGCGGGGTAGCCCGGATGTCGGTCTACTGGAAGTATGTCGGAGGCGGGGCCTGCCATGGCCGGAGCACGGTCTACGAGGTCGTTGCTTATGCTTGGCGGGATAAGATATACATCGTATCTACAAGTTTCTTGACTGGTCTATGGGCAGAGGAGGTAATTCCTTACTACCGACAACAAGTCCCCCCAAGTTCCCGTTCAAAACATGTCTTGAGTGGGGACTTGATATATAAAATGCCCATAGACCAGTTATTTATCAATAGGCATCTGATCCCAGTCCCCCCAAGTTCGTACTCATGACATGTTTGAACGGGTTGTTGTTGCAATGGACGAAGGTAGCAAGCCTTTCCATATCATGTGTTCCTACTCGAGCGCGGGGTATTATCCCCGCGTGGGTTATCATGCCACTATTATCCGTATGAAGGGAATGATATGAACTACCCAACCCCCGCCCTCCGGGAGCTGTACAAAGGACTTACAGTTCTCATGGCTCTAGTTGTTTCGCCCATGCTTCCCGGTGATACGTTTCCGGGGTTGTATGCATGTCTTTTAGTTCGTGCGCATGCTTCTAGTTGGTTCTTGCTCGGGTATAAGAATCTCATGAAACAGTTGTGTATGTTTCTTCCCGTTAGTTCTTATCCGGGAATCGAGATATTCCTAAGCAGTTGTTGTATGCTTCCTCCTGGTGACGCTTATCTAGGACTTACAATTTTCTTGCTGTCTTTTCCCACACTTATCTGGGACTTACTACTATCATGCTTCCGAGTCCAATCTTCAAGACTTGGAACTCCTAACCCGATATGTTGTTGTCCAAGAGGCAAAGTAAGATACCAACAGCCCAACATGAAGTATGGACAATGGTGATTAGTTACAACATTATAAGCCAACGGTATCAAGGTTATTGTGGGACTTGATCAACTATAGTTTCCAAGTATCACTCGGTGAAACAACATAGAAATGAAGCAAAGTGCTTACTGGTGTTATATCACCGAGCATATCTTGACCACTATTTATAGGAAACAAGGCATCTATATTGTTGAGCATGTACATGTTCATGCCTAATCGTATCATGTACGTATACGTGAAGCATGCTTTGTACTTTCATAAAAGGCAATCAAATGAAAGACTTATCTGTGGAGAGAGCTGCCGAACGGGTGCACATAGGAGGTATAGTGGGCACCTTCATGTTAGCAGTCTCGGTGGATGAAACCTTCTTGCTCGGTGTTTCATATATAGACCAAGATCGGGCAGCCTATAAGATTTGTTCCAGGTTTTTTTTTTTAATACCGATGGAACCCTCCGGACTCCCGATGACTTCTAACTTTCCCCTATAGTCTTCCTCTTGTAGATTAGTGTGTGGAGCATCAAGCCTTCATCTTTATACCGGAGAGTTGTTTCCGGATTATTGGAGAATGTACTCTGGCCAAGATGGGTTTCACAGTGGCCAGTGGGATAGGATCAGCGGGTGCGGCATGACTGTTGATATATCATGGAGTAACTAGACTTCTAGATTTTGAAGTATGGGTCAGCTCCCGTGATTGACCAGCTAGCCGGTGACTGACCTGTCTGACCGGTGGGTGGCTATTGGCTGATGGGGAGACCCGGTGATAGACTTTTGAGTACCCCTAATAGCTGCAAATAGTTGATTCATTGTGAAAGCTACACATCGGTAGACAAGAGCCCAAGACTGACATCTAAGGATCTCTCATTGGTGCCCTGACTTCAAGTTCTTTCTCCCACCATTTTTGAACGGTCAGCGCTCCCGAGTCCCCCCGGTGAATATTGCAACTATACATCCTGCTAGCTACTTGTAGATGAGAATCATATTATCCTGGTGATATTGTGCCTACATCAAATGCACCAAGCATACACATGCACGTAATTGGAGCATGCCTAGCAGACAGTGCCTGATCATGAAGCTCTCGCCGATGATCACCGGGAGGTAAATATAGCTAGGACGATTGCTAGTGGATAATACCGCCACCTTGATGTGAGATTCCGGGATGAATGAGCTACTAGTAGGAGTTCACGATATATCGCTCGAGCTCACAAGAAAGCTTGGTCCGATCTGTGTGCCAGGATGTCGAAGTGTGTCCCGGAAGTGAGTCTCCGGTAGGCTAGGTGCCCATAGAGATTGCATGGAGAAGCTGATGAGCTTGTATAATTGTACGATGATGAGTGTCGTTGTAGCCATGTGTCCGGTTAGTAATGTATGTGTTCTCTTCCTTTTTGTAACATGGATCGATGGAGTTTGTCCTTATGCAGCAAACCTCCCAATATTTGTATGGCAATAATGATCTACGAGAGATATATATGTCCTACAACAGTGGTGTTTGACATGCATGTGTTTAGTTTTGCATGGATGTTTATGTTCTACGAGAGCATGCTTGACATGTGTTCAGCCTCAGATGATGATAAGTGGGACTATAGCTTTGTCTTATACCTCCTTACTCATATAAACAGGTACGGTTGACGGGCATGTAGAGACCTCTATACAAATATATAAACAGGCAGACGGACACGTAGAATGTAGTCATGGCGTCACAGTTTAAACTTTCCCATAATCAAAGATTCTAGAATCATAATCTAGGCAAGAGACTTATCTGGAACTTGGATATCCTTCTGCAATATTCGAGAAGAGCGAACCCAGCAGGAGGGTCTTTGATCACAGGCTCTCTGTAGCTTGAGAATTTGAAACACATGAGATCGAGTTTCACCGGGAGATTAAATTGCTATCGGGAAGGACTTCTTCTGGAAATGATGGGTGTCCATAGCAGTTTTTTGCTTGGGTGCCAAGAGTTTTCCCTCTCATGTTAGCTATTGGCATCATCGGTAGGAATGTGATTTGCACACCAGATAAAACGATATGCCATGTGAACCTGACGAACTCAAAGGAGTTGAAGCAGGCCTTGCATGAGAACAATGATTAGCACGTTCATCATTGAATGGCTCATGTGAGTTTCTGACCCCTCCCCTATTATGAACTCCGGCGAGCTGGGGTGTCGGGATCCTGACTGGTTTCTCCGTTACCTTGGTGGATCATTCCGATTAAAATGGACCCAAATGTTTTATCAATCCTCCCGGTGACCCTATCGGGTCGTGCAAGAGAGCCCCTCTTTCAGTTGCCCTTTCCATTGCCATACCGGCCGATTGGTGGTGCTTGTCCGAGAGCCACATGACCGTTGCTCTCAACGTTGTTGTTATGCCGATTGCTCGAGAGTTGGGTATACAAACTCCCACAAGAACTCTCTCGCCAGACACCTATCTTGGAGACTGCTTCTCTAGTCGGTACCGGAGGCGGGGGAGCTACCGGTGAAGCCAATGAATTTCCTACCCGATGTATTCATGGACGTTGGATCATGCCGATAATAAAAGGGAAAACTCATCGGTTTCAAACCTTATACCAGAGAACCATATACTCATGAATAATGTCAGCGGGTTCCTGGTGAGTTACTTTCTCGGACGAGGAGAGAAGAGTCTGTACTGGGTGTTAAGGTTGGCGGAGTCTCCGGGTAGACTGATCTGTACCTGAATCTCAAGGCCATGAGTTGGTAATAACGCTGCCAACGGGACCCTGATAACGCTGGGCGTATCCCCTCTTCCATATGCATTCTCTCATGTCGAATTTTCCTCTCGGCCTGAGAAACGATTAACGTTGTCGCTGAAGGTCCCCGGAGTAAGAGGAAGAACGAGCCAGCGGGAGGAGTGGATCGTTCCCGGTGGAGCTCCGGTCGACATGGCTTACTATTGTGAACGTATGAACTCACTGAGTCCCGGTGAGTCACCTCCGAGTGCTGCCTAGACGTCGGTCACGAGCCGTTGCAGTTTGGCTCTTGTTGACGATCTGATGATAAAAGAGAAACCGGGCGGGTCATGCATCGCCACTCGGTGGCTTGGGCCTGCATACTCGATACCTTGGCCTGCATATTAGTTACATTGGGCTGACCTCTCTACATGAACCTGATGGTAGAGCAACAAGACTTTTTGTATTATTCCCACAGACGGCGCCAATTGTTTCTACAGGAACCCGTAGGCTATGTAGATAAACATGATAGAACATAAACATACACACAAGGACACAACATTTATAGTGGTTCACCATGTCATCGAAGGGCATGGCTACATCCACTTGAATCTACTATCATGAGGCATCTATGCCTTAGGTGTTACAAGTGTGGAGCTGAGATTAGTTGAGGTCAGAGAGGGATCCTTTCTACATATGGGAAACCTTCCTTTTATAGCTAAAGAAGATTCCCTCACATATTATACTTCTGATTTGGGACTAATTACACATATATATTCTCATGGTGCCTTCTTGTGGAGCTTGGAGGAGCACCTTCCCGTTGTGGCATTGATGATCCTTCACCATGGCGGGGTAGCCCGGATGTCTGTCTACCGGAAGTATGTCGGAAGCGGGGCCTACCATGGCCGGAGCACGGTCTACGAGGTCGTTGCTTATACTTGACGGGATAAGATATACATCGTATCTACAAGTTTCCTGACTGGTCTATGGGCAGAGGAGGTAATTCCTTACTACCAACAACAATATGCAAATGGGGTAGTGTGTGGATATATCACTGTTGAATTATTGGGTGATTTTATGCTAGCCTCCATGCTTATATTCTTGATCCATTCGGGTTTATGCTATCATTGGTTTGGTTTGTTTGACAAACAGTCTTATATATGCAAATAGATTCAGTTCTATATGTTAGAATTGGGGGGCAGCAGACCATAAGGCATTAGTCATTTAGCCTAGAATTGCAAATATATTTGTAGTTGTGGTTGGCCTAAGATTGCAGGGCCACGGCTTTGTTATTAACTACAGATAATTCCACTGATAGTTTATATTGAGCTAGGCAATGCATCTCACTGTCATAGAAGTAATATTTGAAGTTCATGTGAGTTAACCGCATGTGAAACTGTTGTTTATGCTATTATTCTGATGTGTGTGAGTTCATAGACACGAAATGGTTCTATAAAAGTTCATAGACGATTTATACATCTTGCATGAGTTGTTGTATATGCATCTTTAGAATGGATAGGCTTAACATATGAGGAATGTCCGCCGTTCGTTAATTTTTGAAATAAATCCAAGGGATGCAGGGAAAGTCGAGTGATATTACATGAGTACCATGACCAGTGCTCCATCTTGTATTGTTTTCTCAAATATTTGTTTTAAGTTATGGTTGAAACAGTTGGGTGCATACCTGTTATGAGGTGGAAATCAAGGAGTGTTCCATGTCTCTAAGATTGATGATTGGATTGGGAACATCGTTCATTCATTGGCTACTGCTCATTAAGAAAATTGTATCGGGTTTGAATTGCAGCAGATCCCTGCTGATGGCACCAAATCGAAGCATCTCAAACATAAAATTGAGTTTTCAAGAAGCTCCACTTGTGGACAAAGAAAGGCAAAGCTAAGTCTCTATATTCCTATAAATTTTTCGGTCAGTGATCGTATGCGCATATAGGTTTAGTACTGTTGATGCAAGTGCTGCTTACTCTATTTAGAAAGGCATATGAACATCTGAGTTTTTGCAACCGCAATGAACTTACGTAGTCAGCCATGTCTCTATAGCTCCATTGCATTAATCCAGTATTGGCATATTACATCTTAGAACAAAGCATGAGGTACTTTTATGACATAGGAATTGAGCCCTGGGCCTCTCCCTTGTGTGTGTGTATAACTTAAGGCATGTATATCCCTTTCAGTTGAATCTGAGGCATATTTTGTGGAAGTTCAATTCTTGAAAGACCGAAATTTATTAACTACACATGTCTGTTGCATGCTTAGCAAGTGTATTTGTAGTTGTGGTTGGCCAAAAACTTGTGTTGATGGAAGTTTCTTCGTGTGATCACCAAGAAATTTTGATCTAACATCCACAATGTTTTCGACCCCTTACTCAAGGTCTATAATTAGATAGTCCTGGATGCATGTGTAAGGTGGGTCAATTCGTTTGTATGAGTTAAATATATTGGTTTTATAGTTGCTCTATCTCATCGGTACTATACTTTTGCTGTAGTATATTGCAAGGATAGTATAATTTGAAAATTGATCTCTCGATACATTGTCTTGACTCGATTACTGTTTCATATTGGATGTTTTTGCAGTTCATCATATTTGAGAATATTTTCATAGAAATTCAGATAACGCCTGCGTATTCGCCCGTGGAGTTGTCCTCAATTGTACTTGGGCAGAAAAAAAGGGGGAACTTGATGAAAAGCAAATAACAGACATGCTGAGAACAACTTGTTACTGTCCCAGGGAAAGTAAATCCGATATACAAAAGATGGGGGAGGTGAAATAATAACAAAGAGTTTGTGAACAATGAATTTGGAATACAAGGAAAAGAACAAATGACACTGGCGGTTGGAATACAATATCATCACTTCCCGCTGCCAATCATACTAATGAATAGAACAGCAAGTCCGGGAAGAGAGGCAAATGAATGCTGGATAACTGAGCTTGAAAAAAATGGCATAATCGTCGTTGAGACTATTAATCATGGTGACATCGATCATCAGCGAGTTTAACACCAGCGAGATAGGCGAGCAGGCTGTGCTCACCAACAAGCATTATTTGCATCACCACCATACGAACGAGGCAAGCCAACGGGGCACAACATACAGTCCTATGCATGGATAATTCAAATATTTACTCTCCAGGATGCTAGGATGCGGAGTACTCATGGAAACACGAGGTATATATAGAAGTCACGTTGAGGCCACCATGCAACCTTGGGCCAACAATGCAGCAGGCAGCCCAAGATTCCCGAGCGGTCCAATCCCGGCCAAGCTTGTGACTATTTAATTGAGCTGGAGAGAGAAAATGACCATGGTTCAGTAACAGCAGTTCGCTCAAGTACGGGGTATTCCAGTTTTGTTCGTCCACATGATCTTGGGGTTCCCGTCTGAAAGTATATTCAGCCACCGGGAGCAGAAAATAAATTAGAGAATCTACTCCAAGGTAAGTCAGGACACCACCACCTTTATCTCCGGGTATCGAAAAGGGAAGGCACAATGCCTCAGTCTAATCTACAAGCAGCGGGTCTCGATCGGTGGCTTCAAAACAAAAAGTAGAAGACAGAGAGACCTAAGGGAAAAGTTAGAAGCAAAAAAAATAGGAAGAAAAAAGGGGGAGGAAGAAAGAAAGAAAGAAACGAAGGAGAGGTAAACCTATACAACACCAAACAACATGATCTTACTCTCCCGGGATGCAAACATGAAAGTGTTACATAAAATGCTCGAGCTATTGTACCTACTGTGCACCCATTCGGCAACTTTCTCCAAAGATAAGTCACTCTCTTTGTTGTCTGTTATGAAAATTCAGATAATTCAAAGCATGCTCCACATATGCATGATATCTTCTCAGCTTGGATTCTTCTATTCATGCCTACAAAAGTATATAAGGCCTGAACATGTACATGCTCAACAATATAGATGTTTTGTTTCGTATAAATAGTGGTCAACATATGCTTATACAACTAGAAATAAAACCCGCGCTTTGCCGCGGGATTTGCTGTTGTTATCCAATTCAAGACCACTTATATTCAAATTGCTGAACATAACTGAACTAAGACGGGTCGAAATCAAGTCTAATAACAAATCTGACTTTGTTAGATTTTCTAAACCAAAAATGGATCAGCAATGTAATTCATGCAACCTAATGCAAATAATGGTTACCAACCAATGAATGTACATATGTAATCTCAGCTTAAAGTTGATATAACAAATTGTTCAAAAACTCAGGATCAAGTTTATATCAGATCATGGCATTAGAGTAGCTTTAGAGGTTAGCTTTTTCCTGAGCATCTCAAGTTCTCAACTTCTAGAGTTTCCTGCAAGAGAAAAGCACATGAATGTACAGCAAAATAATAATTGTTTTTAAGTGTTAGGAAAAGTTTCTGTGACAGCTCTTTATAATGTTTATGTGAGATGGATGTTAAAATAAGCATTAACCTCAATTGTCTCAAAGGAAGTAGTGAACATGATCATTTCTTTAATATGTCAGGGACAGTCTAATTATGTAAATAACATCAAATATGTTAGCTATACCAAAACGCAAAAGCAAAGTAGCAATACAGTGGAAGAAATTTCAACTATGCAATATATGAATGTCCGTGTAATCACTAAACGATATTCTTAACTTAGATAAATAGCATCTTCTCACTCCTAATGTCTAAGAACTCCATGTCAGTCTCTATTGTTTTGGTATAATTATATCACCCTTTTTCAACTGCAACATGCTTGTAATAATGTTATATCAGTATAACTCGGTTTCTCTGTTATATTGGTGTAGGGTTTGTATGAGACAAAATACTGACAGGAAGTCACATTGGCTTTGACTCACTTAAAAACTGGTATTGCTTAAAATGTTCAAGCAATTGTAGCTTACTCAAGGTACATGATGCATTAACAAATGTACAAAAAGAAGTATTCTAGTATAATTTGTACTTGTCATTAATATCTATCAAAGAAACTAAGAACATACAATGCTCTATGAGTTTCCAATGCTCTAGGAATTGATACCGGAACACTTGATTCTTCCAAACGGCCATGCTACTTCTACCAACTATATATATATATATGAATGGAATTACACTAAATTTTTTTTTTAAAGGTTCTTTTCTGAAATTAAAGCTCTTGGAAGAATCACAATGCACATAAGCTTATAACCTTATTCCACCCAGCAAACAGATTCTAATAAGCACAAAAAACCATCAAAATTTGATAGATGTTGGAATATGAAGACCAGCAATGAATAGAAACATAAAAAGATTCGTTGTTGGTTTGTATAAATGTGCCACTTGAAAATTTTCAATTTCATTATTTGTGTGTATTTGCATGCAGGTGCATATTGAATTATTGATATTCATATCCTCAGACCAAAAAACAAAGTTATTATATTCATTTGTGCACGATCATGGAACTTCATTACTTGTATGATTGTAACTCTAAAATCACTGAAAAATACAAATCTACAATTAAAAATAGGCATGTGCTAATTTACTCAGAAAAGATCATTATCTCATCTCTACAGTACACAGAGGCAGTACTAAATTTAAAAGTCAAGTACTAATTTACCTAAAAATTTACCAAAACAATGAAGTATTCAGTTGAGTGATGTTAATGTTTTAGGTGGTAATGTGAATTTTGCTTTTTGTTACCTGTAATAGCCTGTTGACTGTCATGCTCCAGATAGATTAAGGTTTCACTTTGTTGCTTCTTCCTTATCATGATCAAACGGGGCATTGTGGATAGAACCAATTATCTTCAGTTATGAATATTATTGTTGTAGCTCTACAGATCCACTCTGTCCAGTAATGGAAAACAGGGTATAATCAGCAGTAAGATTTTAACAATCTAAATAAAGGGCTTGTTTAGGGGCAGGAAAAGCATCCAAGAGAAGATAGTTGATAAGCCAAAATATAGATTGTTTTACTTTGTATGCAAATCCAAATCAACCTCAAAATTGCATTGTGTATATACTAAGCAAAGTAACAGTGAAATGAATACTGATAAAGTGGAGCACAAACATAATGAATTTGCATTAGTGAAGGAAGTAATTCCCTGGAGATTCTCAGATGAAATAGATCATGTTTGGTACAAAGCAATGGAATAGTTCCTCCGTCTGGTGTTACTTTTTTATTACTATTTTCTGATTCTTGAAATTTTTACCCCTTTATGTAATTCTTATATCTTTTTCAAAGAAGCATCAAGATTCCTGATGAAAATGCAATTGAGTATGGTGTATGCCATATGTTTTTGTTTGTCAAGCAAATGCCAAAGCCCTTTGTAAACCCCATGCAACACTTAAAAAGAGATATTGATATAACTCCAAATCAGTATGAACATAAACATACCCAGGTACTAAAGGAAAGGTAGAAATTGCGCAATCATTTTTGATCATGTGAATGTCCGAACAGCATACTCTACAGTATAGGACTCTGAATCTCACATCATCTTATCTCTGTTTTTCCCTGCAACAAATTTGTAAATTAATTAGTTCAGAGTTTAGATCAACAATTATGAATAATATTCAGCAATAAAATTCTCCAGGTACCACTGCTAAACAATTGGAATGAGATTAAGCACATACCTTTGTAGAGCATCCAGCTAATGCATCATCATAGAGCTAACTTCCCTATTGAACAGCTATACGAAAGTAAACGTCTATAGAAGACAATTAGCTTTCATCTATGGTTGTGAAGAGTATAGCTTATATATTGCATTCCTAAACATGTGGTTCTAAAGAACCAAAAGAACTGAAATAAAATTGTCAATCTTATAACAAAGAGGTACTGAACTACCAAAGAAAATCGAAATAGGATATAAACTAATGACTATACCATGTGTTTTTCCAGTGAATTGAAATAAAGAAGGAAACTATTACAAATACAGTGAAAGTCTATACCAGGTAGACAATAAGGTGAAGACAAATATATTTCTTGTTCTCTCCTGTCAATTGATGAACTTAAAATTTCATCTTAAAGCCATAACTATGTCGAGCAAAAAAAGTTCTTCTAGAAAATATCCAACTTGTCGGCACAATCCAAGGCTAGTAATTAGAAATTACACATGAATCACACTAATGATTATCACAAATAGAAACCCAAATCAGTTCCCATCTTGCATAGATAGCACACACACACACACACACACGCAACAAAAAAAAAAGAAAAAAAAAAGGAAACGTACAGAAACCAAAAAAACATGTCTCCAAATCCGAATCCAAGGCCAATTGTTACCCTAAACCCTATATCTATACATACAGATGCATTTGCAAATGAAAATGCTAACACAACAAAGTTTTATTGATGGGATGCATCATCATATATTTAGTATTAGAATTTGAAAGAAGCAAGATGGATCACAAATCAACTGGGTAAATGGATGTAAAGTATTGCCCAGATGAGATGAAAATCTGCATCATTGCAATGACACCTGCTAATTCCTAGTTATAACAAAAAACAAAAGTTATAAGCAGTTTACAGCTCCTATATGAATTTCCAAAGATTCCAGTAACTGGTACTCTTAATCCAACCAACCCTTTGCCTGATCTCCAAAAAGTCTGGATGGCACTGAATATGGAACCTTGAATGATAAAAATTTAACCAAAAAGGCTGCTTTGCCAAATCAAAAACTATATCAAAGTGAAAGAACTGCATTATAAAGAAATCACCAACCAAATCATCTTATAAACCAACAACCAAATCAAAAGCGATTTACTCCTTTTATGAATCGATACAAAACCACAACGATAATCAACCATACATTTACTTATAATTACAATACCCAAATCGAAATCACAAAACAATTGAAGAAATTGGAGAACAAATTGATGACAACGGCAACGATAATCAATCCTACATTTACGTATAAATACAATCACCCAAATCAAAATCACAAAACACAAGGAGAAAGAAAGAAACTATATACAGAGTAACACCCAGAAAAGATTTAAACCCAAATCGAATAGCAAACCTTACCTGTTCCAATCTGAGGGAAGCGAGGAGAGCGAGAGACGAAGAAGGAATAAGGACTGATTAAGGAGATAGAGAGACTCGGTGGCTGAGTTTAATGGAAGAAATTAAAGGAAGAGAGAGACGCAGTAATCATTCATTCATTCAACTCAAGAGTGCTTTGGTTAGGGCCAAGTATCCAAACCTATCACTTACCATTGCTAATTACATCTTTCTTTGCAGAATAGAGGCCCAACTTTCTAGAAGGCCCAACTCTCTTTTGGGTGCTTATAAACAGTAATTAAAAACAGTATTATGAACAACGTTTTTAGTTGTCTGCACAGTTGACAGAAAATATATATATATATATGGTAAATTTGCTAATATGCTAATCAATGGTACTAGAACACTTGTCTGCTCATGCACATGCAGTTTATTCCATCTGTAGTCGGTAGTTGGGAACTACCTTCCCCGCTAATAGACCAGTCATGAAACTTGTAGATACGATGTATATTCTACCTCGCCATGGTGAAAGATCATCGGTATCACATCAGGAAGGTGCTCTCCCAAGCTCCACAATAAGACACCAAGATAATAGTTATGTATAGTTTGTCCCACATTGGAAACATGTAATAAGAAAGAACCTTCCTTAGCTATAAAAGGAAGGCTTCTTATATGTAGAGAGGGACTGAATCTCTCTCTCCCGATCCCAAAGGCTTATTGGCCATGATAGTTGATTCGCAAGTGGACGTAGCCATGTCCTCCGATGGAAACATGTAATAAGAAAGAACCTTCCTTAGCTATAAAATAAAGGCTTCCCATATGTAGAGAGTGACTGAATCTCTCTCTCCCGATCCCAAAGGCATATTGGCCATGATAGTTGATTCGCAAGTGGACGTAGCCATGTCCTCCTATGGCATGGAACCACTATATGTCCTTGTCTCTTGCCCATGTTGTTTCTTGTTCGTGTTCGTGTTCTACCATGATTCTACATAGTCTCCGGGATTATAGAGAAACATTTGGCACCGTCTGTGGGAAACGTTACAAAAAGTCTTGTTGCTTTGCCAGCAGACCCATGCATGAAGTCAGCACATGGTGTTCGGTATGCAGGCCTAAGCCCGGCCCAACCATCAGGCGAAATTGCTTGACCAGCCCGGGAGCCCTTCATCACCGAGTCTTCTCCAAGAAAAAAAAACTACAATGACTCCGGGTCTATAGGAGAAACCCGGAGATGGCTCATCGTGATTCGGTGACTCCACCGGCAGCATTTGAAGGTACCGCCCGAGTATACTCGTCCCAGGATGCAGGGGTTCGTCGCCAGCCTCGGCTACCACTTCCCGGTGGTTCTCACTGTGTTGGGATCGATCGACAAGTTGGCAGGCTGGGAGCACCTGCAGTCATTGAAACCTGGGCGGAGACCGGCGTCGCCGATCGACAGGCAGGGGCGTAGGGAAGGGGGGGTCAAGGGGTTCAACTGACCTCCCTCACATTTTTCATTAGGTCATATTGTTATCTAATTTGTCAGTTAAAATGTGATGTTGGCACTATTTTGACCCTTCTAACTAATTAAAGAAAAGTTCGGCATATAAAATATTAATTACAACAATCAATTTGGACAGAGGAGTGTGATGAGCACATTTTATATCATATTATTATCCCTAATTTATGTGTTAGTTATTTGTCTTTAATTAGTTTGAGTTATTTAGTTTGTTTTTATATTCTTATAGATGTTTTGTCTAAATAAATAAAATGTTAAAGTTATGGAAGCAATTTACTTATTTTCATATAGTAAATTGAGTCTTTGTTTTAACATGAGTCTTTTTCTCTTTAATTAGATGAATAATTGCAACACATGTTCTTCTTATTCTAGTAGCATGTATGCATATATGCATGTGTTAAATTGGTGGATTATTTTCTCATGCATTAAGTGTGATGTGTGAAAATATTACCATGGCATCCATTGTTGAATTCACTTTTGCTTGTTTGATTCATAGTATATAGATGCATTGAAACAAAT
>NC_020494.1:20445903-20455910 GCF_000184155.1 Fragaria vesca subsp. vesca | reverse complement strand
CACCTCTAATGTCATGCATTTTTGGTAGTTTGGAAGTCAGTTTTATTAATCCATGCTTGGCTTTGTAAAATATTTAATATGAACTCCTTTGATCTCTTGTCAGTCAAATGAGCTTGTTTCACATTTGATGCTTTGTAAACACTTTGACCGTTTGTAGTTTCAATAAGTTTGTGTACATGTGATGCTTTGATGTTCATAATTAAGAAGCGAAGAAGAATCTACTTTAGATATATTTCATGTGTGCTTCATTGTTAAATCTTGAGAAAGCAGTAGATTGATTTCTAGATTGCTACTCCTAATTCGGGAATTAGTAGATAATATTTAGAGACTTATCAAGTAATGTGGTGGAATCCGATGTCTTAGTTACTTCGTCATCAAGGTAATTTTTTATCTATTTTATTTGTCTTAGCTACTTCACCATCAACTTTCATTCAACTAGGTTAGTGTTAAATTAATTTAGATTCTATTAGTTTTTCCTATTTTCATACATTCCCTGTGGGTTCGACCTCGTTCTTGCATATCTGTGCTGCAACTGATTCGTGCGCTTGCGAGTAACATTTTAAAACACATCAGAGTGTTCAACTCCTCAAGTGTGTTTGTTACGTGTGGTTCTCTTATTTTTTTGTTAATATAAGTTTTTAATCTGAATCAATGATTGATAGCATCTCCATTTAATATTACAATTAAAACATATTCCTAATCTTTTTTTTTTTGTCTTTTTAATTATTATGTTTTCCTAATCAATCAATTATTGTGATTGATTTCTTGTGCACCTCTATATAAACAGTTTTAGTCGCTTCTTTACGTTTTTTTTTTGTTATCCTTCAATAAATTTTTCCCTGTCGTCGACAACCTTCATAATTAAAAACTTGCAATTATGGATGTTTTAGTTTTATTTGAAAAGTATCGTAAAAGAAAAGCAACAGAACAATCAACACCATCTGAAGCTCCTCCAAAATTTCAAAATATGAGCAATCGTCGAGGACAATTATAATTGTTTTAGGGAGATTTGTTATTTTATTTAGCTTTTGTTTTCAAAGTATTCTAATGATTTATAAGTTTTTATATTATTCAATAAAAATTATATTTTTATTTTGTGTGGTATTATTGTTTAAACTCTTGACCCTTCTACTTGTGGTTTCTGGCTACGCCACTATCAACAGGGTAGCCAACATAAGGACTCAAGCTCAGTCCAGCCAGCAGATTTGAGAGAGTACTCGGGAAATCCACTAGAGTTATGAGCCAGTGGGACGTTGTCGTAATCGGCCGGGTCCAGTCCGATTAGCTTTCCCGGGCCAAGCTCATCCGATGCCCGCCAGGAGTGATGCGTCGGGAACCAGCTGGTAGCGCCCGGGATCCATCAATAGCATCGATCAATTGCCCGGCCGGGATGGGCACCGCTCAAGCAAATCGGTCAAGGCTCGTCTGGTTTCACATGCAAATCAACATGGCACATGGGTTCAACTCGATCGAATCGCCGGGACATCGACACAGGAAAATCTTGCGGGATCTGAGAAGTGATTCTCCTCTCCAGCTAAAGAGAGAAGAGGGAGTTGGTCTGATCTTGGTAAGGGAATTTCATCTGAAAGTGGTGTTGATCTGGACACCCAGCATCTTGCTCTGGGCACCCGCACGGCACCTACAAAAGCTTCTCGGGGGTACAACAATCGCTGGTTCATCATGTTCAAATGGCATGGAGTTATCTGGTGATGATAGCAACATGTCATTCGTCTGCTCTCGGTTAGTAAGGATCAGTTAAAAGGCACAAAAAAGGAAATACTCTCGACACCCTAACAACCAGCAACAATTGCTATGGACACCCATCTTATTATGTCCAGAAGAAGTCCTTCCTAGACTGAGTTGGCGGACTTGAGCGAGTTAGACAAGCCATGTCACCCCGAACAGTCTTTCTTTAGCACGGTATATCACCAGGGTACAATGTCACCAGCGAGGGCATGAGGCTTCACAGTCTCATTCTTAAGCAGCAGGTCATACAACTGCAAGTCTGCAGCCATCGGGGGTCTAGGCAGAGTATCTGCTCATAGCTTCCCGGGGAAGGATATGATTTGCTTTATATAATCTACAAGCAGCGGGTCTCGGTGACAAAAAAAAGAAAAGAAAAGGGAAACCTATACAACATCAAACAACATGATTTTACTCTACGGGATACTAACATGAAAGGCCATTCTACCGTACCTCCTATGTACACCCATTTGGCGGCTATTTTCACAGATAAGTCTCGTCTAGATTATGATTGTTATAATCTCGTTGGTTTGTGAAAATTTATAATATTGCTGCCATGATTTCGTCCTACTTGCAAGTCAACCTGTATATATATAAGTATGCATGCTGGTCAGTAGGTTTTGGTATTCGACCAAGAGATTGGCATTTGAACGAGGCATTCCACCGAGAGATTGGCATTCGACATTCAGTATTACACAATTGCATGAACCATTGTGCTTTTCGACAATTATTATGCCATAACAATACTTGGTTGACCACATATTGAGTTGGTCAACTAAACTATGTACGTAAGCTGCTAATCGATCATTTGTTCATTGTGAAGGTACAATAATCCTCACCCAGCCGAGTAAGTTTTGAGGCCGGGGGTTGGGAGGGACATTTTTTATCTTATTGGCGGACTTAAAGATTACGGTGTATATCTAGAAAAGTAAGACCCGAAATAAGCAAGACCCGTTCAACACACTTCCTGAGTACGGACTTGGGGGGACTGGGACTGGGTACCGGGTACCCGTTGATAAATGACTGGTCTATGGGCATTTTATATATCAAGTCCCCACTCAAGAAGTGTCTTGAACAGGAACTTGGGGGGACTTATAGTCGGTAGTTAGGAACTACATTCCCCCCCCCCCATAGACAAATCATGAAACTTGTAGATACGATGTATATTCTACCTCGCCATGGTGAAAGATCATTGGTACGACATCAGGAAGGTGCTCTCCCAAGCTCCAAAAAGAAGACACCAAGATAATAGTTATGTATAGTTTGTCCCACATTGGAAACATATAATAAGAAGGAACCTTCCTTAGCTATAAAAGGAAGGCTTACCATATGTAGAGAGGGATTGAATCTCTCTCTCCCGATCCCAAAGGCCTATTGGCCATGATAATTAATTCGCAAGTGGACGTAGCCATGTCCTCCGATGGCATGGTGAACCACTATATGTCCTTGTCTCTTGCCCATGTTGTTTTTTGTTTATGTTCGTGTTCCACTATGATTCTACATAGTCTCCGAGATTACGACCATTACACATAAGTCTTATATATGAGTTTGGGGAAGTATGCATGCAGGTTATGGCATACTACTAGTATAACACCAATGAGGCACATATAGCATTATTTATGTGTTACTGCTTCACGTTTCAATTTGAAAAATTATTGTTGATTATGTTCCACAATTAAGTCATGATAGCGTTGGCTTACCATGCATTGTTGTAACTAATACAGACTATATAACATGCGGTCCACGATCACTATTGTCTATTCAAATTTGTTTGAGGAAAATGTACACTATATTGGTATCTTATTTTGCCTCCCGGACATTGCATAGGGAATTCCAAGTCTTCATGATTGGATTGGAAACACGATCAGGATATGAAAGTGTAAGTCTTCATGATTAGATTGAGAAACACCATCGAGAACAACAACATCTCGGGTTATGAGAGTCTAAGTTTTCATGATTGGATTGGAAACACGATCAGAATATGATAAGTCTTCATGATTAGATTGAGAAACACCATCGGGAACAACAACATCTCAGGTTATGAGAGTCTAAGTCTTCATGATTAGATTGGAAACACCGTTGGGTTATAAGGAGCTCCAAGTCTCCAATATTGGACTCGGCAAGCTTGCAAGAAAGTATTAAGCCAAAGAGAGATCGGCAATCCACCGAGATAGGCAATCCACCGAGATAGGCATTCCACCGAGATAGGCTTTCCACCAAGATAAGCATTCCACCGAGATAGGCAATCCACCGAGATAGCAATTTATATCATCCCTTTAAAAACAAAGCAAGTGGCTTGATAAACCACAGACGACGTTAACACCCCGTCACTCGAGTAGAAACACAATATATGGAAAGGGCTCGCTACCTTTATCAATGGAAAAACGTAACACCCGGATGGCTGTAGAAGGGGAACCAACGGTACCTTGCCATTGGAAGCATGAAAACACCTCGCCCGGCCGAATAATTTTTTAGGCCGGGGCTAGGGAATGACATTTTTTTGTAACAAATAGAAAGCAACACCAGGGATAACACTTATGTACCAAAAACGGAAAGCAACACCCGAGCAAGACTTGGGGGGACATAGTGAATCTTGTCACTCCCTTCAAAAAGAGAGAAGAAAATTGTGAGAAAAAGGGGAAGATGGGGAAATAATTCCGAGTAAGAGAACCTTCTTTCTCGGAGAGTTGGGGGGACATGGGGTGTATGCCGTTACTCGGTCGTCACTTACACTTGGCGGCATACAATTTATTTGTAACTCTCCAAGTAAGATGGTCCTCTTACTTGGGAGTTGGGGGACATGTTGATAGTAGATATACCGTCAAGCATAAGCAACAACCTTGTAAACCGTCTTCCGACCACGGAGGGCCCCGCCCCTGACATACTTCCGATAGACCGACATCTGGGCTACCTCGTTATGGTGAAAGATCATCGGTACCATATCCGGAATGTCCTCCTCTAAGCTCCACAAGAAAGCACCATGATAAGAGATATGTGCAACTTATCCCACATTGGAATTATGTAATATGAGGAAACCGTCCTTAGCTATAAAAGTAAGGCTTCCCATATGTAGAAAGGACCGCTCTCTCAATCACTACTCACTCCATCTTAGAGAGCTCTTGTAACACTAAGGGTCTTTTGGTCATAATAGTGGAATCTTAAGTGGACGTAACCATGTCCTCCGATGACATGGTGAACCACTATATGCTCTTGCATCTCTTGTTCATGTTATTTCTTGTTCATGTTCACGTTCACGTTCCACTGTGCTTCTACATAGCCTCCGGGATTATGCAGAAACACAAACTGTCATCCAATCATTCATCAACAACACTCAAATGTTAGTGGCTGAATCAAAGCAACTTCGGTAGATTATCAAAGCTCTTGAGTTTCTCACTGTTTTGATTTGGGTTTTGAAAAGTTGGGTCTTTCAATGGCTTTAGAGTTCTGGGCGTTTCGATTTTAGGGTTTGGGATTAAGGGTGTTGCTATTTTAAGTAGTCAGATTTTGGGATTATAGGAGTATGGAGTTCATATACACTTCAAGGCTTTATCCTATGCTTAGAAAATCACAAGGTTCTTATACACTTCAAGGGTTTCTTTGATAGTCCTAATGTTTTTTAGAATTCTATAGATTTTCTCTGAACCAAATAGATATTATCCCAATAATTAGGATCTTCTCTATCAAGTGTTGATCTAAAATCTTTTAAGATTGTCAATTGTTTTTGTTCTTCTATCAATTCTTCTCTAATCTCTTTGCATATAGAAAGCAATTGTGTTCTAGCAAAAAACGAAATTATGATAATGTGAAATTAATTGTTTACCTTCGAGTTTAGAAGATAAATCTTAGCTGCAAAATGTAAAAATAAACAAATTCATGAATATAGGCTCATTACGCTCCGTCAAAATTTTCATTACAAAGATATAGGAGAGAAGTTAAAAACTAATTAAAGAAGAAGGTGGAACTTGTGAACTTGTTTGTCCCGTTACTACCTTTTGGAAAAGGTAGAGGATGACAACACACAAGTGGTCTACACAGTTTGATATCAACCCTAGTGTTTTCAACTGACAAATGAAAGGTTGACATTTGTTTCATCGGTGAAATTAGAAAAGTGCGGACGTCTGCTTCTGATCGTCCATGATATATATAGGGGGAAGGTCTAAAAAGGACCTCTTTATTTTAAGAATTTGAGGATTTCTACTATTTTACATTAATAAATGACTTCATTTAAATATCTCAACCGTTGATTCTCTAGATTCATATGCAAGAAATATGTCTACAAAATTTCAACTAATTTCATAATCATTTGGTCATTCAAATTGATGTAAAATTGTAAATAATTGTAGACTGTTCGATAAAATTAAAACAAATATTGTGTTATTCAAATAGTTAAACGTTTTTCATTTTGGTTAATTTTTTGTATGATTCGTATATGGGTAAGTAACTAGGGAATGTGTGACTTTGATTGTCAAAATACATGCTAAAAATAAAAACATCCTCACTTTAAGAGTTTAAGAAGGTCTTGTCTAGATCAAGTATATAAAAGGTTAATAGCCATATTGACAATAACCTTAGCTGAGGATCCATAAGAGAAGTTACTGCTTTACTTCTCCATGCATACTGAGTAATTAAGAAAGACATGTGAACTAGGCATGAAAATAGACTATTTCATGGAGGAAAGAATTTAGTCATCAATTGATCAACATTATTTTCAGATGATGAGTGACTCTACAAATGTTCTCTCACCTTGAAGGACAACAAGTGAATCCTCTGTGGCAAATGCACTGATGAGGCATATTTCAGCAGCTCAAGGGAGGGTTATTACTACCCAGTTTGCTTCAAACATACATGGACTTGGAAGTGTGAAAGCTGCTGCTGATGCTACTGGTAGAAAGTTGGTAGGTTCTTCTGAATGTGTCCAACATAATGCGCTGTATTTATATACCTGATGTGTTGAGTAATTGTTATATTGTATTTTTAGGAATTTGTTGGTATGTCCTTGAGGACATATCTTGATGCAGCTTGGAGGGATGGGAAGGCACCAATTGACCCATCAACCCTGGTGAAAGTGGAAGATATTGATTCCTATGCGCCAAAGGATTTGCTAATCGTCACAACTGGCTCTCAAGTAAGTTCATCTATATAGCTTCCACTGACTGCTCCCATAAACAGAAAGCTTTTGCTTGACCGTTTTGCTTGCAAATGACTATATATGCTGTCGTGTCAGGCAGAACCTCGTGCGGCGCTAAATCTTGCATCATTTGGAGGTAGTCATTCTGTCAAACTGACCAAGGAAGATATAATTTTATATTCTGCTAAGGTAGTAAACTCTACTTATCAGCATTGGATTCGTATCCAATTTTCCTACAGTGCACACATTTATGAGCTTTTCTTCTTTCGCATAACTAGTTATTTATATTTTACTATTCCTCGTCTTCTTTTGTTTATTGGTTACTGGTCTGTACACTTAAAAATTCTGTATACCTGTGGTTAATCACCCTGATGATTTTTTTGATTCTAATTAACAATTAAAATATGGAAGAAAGAAAGAAGCAACATGAAACTTCACACTCACATTCAATGTATTCATGGGTCAGTAGAAAAGATGAAACTGCCAAAACTGAAAGCTGGATGGAGAACAGAACCTTTTGTGTATCTTTCCTGTTATGTCTGTTTTGTATTCTTTACCAACTAGCTTGCTGTCAAATATATCTCTGGGCAAAAGATTGTTTCTTCCAGCTTCCAGAGTCTGAGATCATACTTCGATAAACTGTGTTGCTACAAGCTTTGATTTATACATCTGTCAAAGCCATTTGACGTTGGTTTACCTTATAGGTGATTCCTGGTAACGAATCTCGGGTAATGAAAATGTTAAACCGCATATCAGATATGGGGTCAACAATAGTGATGGGTAAAAACGAGGGGCTGCACACTTCTGGTCATGGTTACCGTGGGGAGCTGATAAGTTTGAACCATCTCAAGATTTTCACTTTTGACGTTCTATTTTCTCATATGTTTTGTACGAAGTTCACATTACTGTATCAGTATTGAATTTGTTTAGTTTAAAATGAAAATGAAAAGGCAAGAAAGAAGTAATGATGTGTGAGGAATGTGTTTCCCTTCTTTTTTCAAAGAATGTTAGAAAGGGTTGCTTTCATTGTCTCGTTATTTAGCTTGCCAAAACTTTTATGTTGTAGTTAAATAATGCAGAAAGTGAGCTGCATGTATCCCGGTCTGGAATCTAGTTAAAGGTCTTAGAGGGGGGGGGGAATAGGCCCTTAACAACTTGTTTCTGATAAAAACTTGTTTCTGATAAATTCATTCTCAGGGATAACAAGGGTTATAGCTATCCTGAATAACAAATACACAATGACAATAAATAAAAGTTGCAGTAAAATAACAATGAACACCAAGATATTTTTTTACTCGCAGAAACCCTAAAATCAGGGAGAAAAACTGTGTGCCCCTAACTCTTGAGGGACAAACCTTTCCACTATGTAAAACTCACTTCTTACAAGATTATAGTCTAGGGATACATGAACCACTTGCTATCCTGCCTAAACTACCCATTAGTCTAGATCTATACTTTCTCTTTTGTTTCTGAGTACCTCACTCCTTACAAAATTACAGTATAGGATACAACAACGACTTGCTATCCTACCTAATCCCAAACTAGTCTAGATCTACCTCTCTTGTCTCTAAGTGGCTACACTTAGAACTCAGCTATCACTTAACTGATTCTTCTTGAAGACTTCTAAGAAGTTTCACTCTTAGAAACTCAGCTATCCTAAACTGATTCTTTCATGAACCCAGCTACCTCAGCGGGATACATCAGAACTCGATCAGCTATCCTCAGCTGCTTCTTTCATGAACACTTCCTGGGTTGCTGCACTACCAACTGATCTCATGGTATGCAGAATGCAATGAGTTTATGAGAAGATGTTTTGTTCAGCTCTAAGGTTTATAATCACAAAAGGAAGACTTAGAGACTAATAAACAATGTAAAGTAAAACCAAAAACCCAACAAAGGGAGAAACCCAACAAAGCAAATGTAGAAACTACATTTTGACAACCACTGAGCAAAGGCAGCCTTGCTCAGTATATATAGGCTGATGGAGTGCTCTAACAAGAGAGAGACACAAGCCAAAGAGGTGCCACAAGAGGGCAAGCATGAGGGCCAAAGCAAGGAAGGAGTTTTGGACTTTTGTCCTTGGCCAAACTCTGAAAGGGAGAGGACATACAAAGACAGCTGTTATATTGGTTTGTGTATCACAAACACAACTGTAGCCTTAGAGCTCTTAAACCATGAGTCACGGGTTGGAACAAAGGCATCAAACCCAAAACTAAATTGACCACAAATGCAAGATCTTTATATATTCTAGTTGTCAATTTGAAATTCAAATTAGAATCTCCCCCCGACATAGTTCTTATGGAACAAGGGTAAAGAAACTTAAACATAAGACAACAGAACAAAAGATCAAAAAGCTGGAAACCTAGATTTTTAAGATGGCAAGTGATACTGCTATCCTATGTGAAATACCATGAAATGCATATATGCATGATTTTACCTGAGTTCCATGAGATCATGTTGGTTCTTCTACTTCTTCAACTTGTTCTTCAGATGTGGAAGACCAATCTCCCAATTGCTTTAGGCTTCATAGGTTGTGTTTTATTCTATATAAGGATTGCCAACAATCTTTTACCTTCACTAGTCATACTTCAGTAACTTAATTTTTGTGTTTTATTGATGTATATATAGGTAAATACTCTTCGATGTTGCTTCTTCATAGATTGAATTTTACGGAAGTTGTAGTTGTGATAATGTTTTCTTCATGTGCAATTTTCATTTGGGTGCCAAACTAATGTAAAACTTTCTTTTAAAGGAGGAAGTGCTTAGAATTGTGAAGCCGCAGCACTTTTTGCCCATGCATGGAGAGCTCTTGTTTCTCAAAGAGCATGAATTGCTCGGGAGATCAAACGGCATCCATCACACCACTGTGAGCCAACGTGTTCCTTGTTACTACTGACGTTCATGATAATTTATCATTATGTATTTCTGGTAAAACATATATTAAGTTTTGCTTCTTTTATTCTTTCTTCTTTGTCTTTAAAATGAATCATCCACATTTCCCAAGCAGCAATCAAATGGTAGAGTTATTTCAAAAATACATACTATAGGATTTTGTTTTGAAGTTTCTGGAACTTGAAAGTATAGATATTATATATAGTTACATATACCATGCATACTTCAATGAGGTTTTTTTTTT
>NC_020494.1:20419260-20445665 GCF_000184155.1 Fragaria vesca subsp. vesca | reverse complement strand
CCTCTACTCTCTCTCTCTCTCTCTCTCTCTCTCTCTCTCTCTCTCTCTCTCTCTCTCTCTCTCTCTCTCTCTCTCTCACACACATGTGATTTGCATGCATTAGTAATTACGGGTCATAAAATGTTATTTGTAGTGAATTTGGTGGTGTCATTATTTGAAATAATCTCTCCTTTCTTTTTAAAAGTTTGTTTTTCTTTTGGTGAATTTCATCTTTATTTCCATGGGTTGTGAATGTTGGGCTTTTTCCATTTGATATATGCTAGGGTGCATATGTGACCATCACCAACATGTTAATCTCATATATTTTAATCCTTCACTGAACTTGTAATATCTAGAAACTTGTTGGCTGAGGGGATCAATAGAAGCCCTGGGCAATGCAAATCTTTGTGGGCATCTTTGGTTCAGAAATACGAGGTTTGTTTTTCTCCATCCTTTATATAGTTTATTCTGGTTTATCCTTGTGCTAATCAAAGAAGTCTTCTCTGGAAACAGGAAAGCAAGAGTGGAAAGAGGAGCCAAAAGAGTTGGCCATATTATGAGGAAATGGATGGAGGTTTGCCTGATTCAGAGGCAATGGCAACAAAGTGAGTGGGGGAAGACACCATGAACAAGGGTCATCGGAACCGGTATTTTCCCTCGTCAAGACCTGGAGCTTTAACCCTATTGCAACTCATCCACAACTCTGATTGATTCCTCGAAAGTCTTTCCAGATCAAAATAGTGAGAAGCTGGAAATGGGTTATTTAGTACTGTGCCCACACAGCCTTGTTGTATATCAGTTCAGTGAGATAGATAAGCAAGGAGGACAAGGGGATGAGGATTTTGTATAACGAGGGGAGAGATCACAATTTTTGTCACAACTAGTATCTAAACTTTTCGAGTTCATTTCAAGTTGTAGCCGAGTCTACCTACGGTTGCTATTCCGGCCAAAAATGACTCGGAGGTTGCTTGGAAACAACATATATAACCTAGAAACCGTCACAATTATTACATGATTTTTCTAAGAATGCCGTACAGCAAATGTATATTATGTGACGCAGCCGTGTGCTTAACGTGTTATTAGCTATGAACAATATAATTCAAAATAGTTTATAATTATATAACTGGCTCAAAATCTCAGATGGCCAGAATTAGGAATATTTTGACTATCAAACAAAATACACTAATTATTCTTCAGACTTCTAGACCGTTGAACTTGTTCTCTTCTTCGTTTTAACTGTTAACTATTTTCCTCGTGACATTGACAGCACCAATGACCTAACACCCACGCTACTCCTGACGACCTCTCTTTTTAAATTTTTCCTCCCTTTCTTGAATTCTTCTCTTTGATTTACGTGTTCTCGAAAACTCACAGCAGCTTCTACCTCTGCTCGTAGAAGAAGCAGCGAAGTCGGTTCCAAACTTCCACTTTTGTGTATATAAACCTCTACATGTATCATGGTTATGACAATATCAGTTGATATCTACTATATACTTCTATTTTTCGTACGTACAGTAGTGTTTCCGTTGCGTAAATGGAGAATCACAGAGGATTTGAGCGTGTGTTCAGCTACTTTGATGAAAACGGCGACGGGAAGATTTCGCCCTCGGAGCTGAGAAACCGGCTAGGGTTGATGGGAGGAGAAATGCTGCAAAACGAGGCGGAGGTTGCCGTTGGGTATTTGGACTCGGACGGAGATGGCTTGCTGGGTCTGGATGATCTTGTTGAGTTGATGGAAGGTGGAGAAGAGGAAGAGAAAATGAAGGGTTTGAGAGAGGCTTTTGAAGTGTATGATTTGGAGGGGTGTGGGTTTATAACACCCAAGAGCTTGAAGAGAATGCTTAACAAGTTGGGTGAGTCCAAGTCTATTGAGGAATGCAAGGCGATGATCAGTCGGTTTGATTTGAATGGGGATGGCCTCATCAGCTTTGAGGAGTTCATAGTAATGATGCAATGAAATAGAGATTCACAGTGATGTGTAGTGTATATAATTTCATTTATTCATTCATTCTTTTCCTTCTGGGTTTGATATTTGAGATTCTAACTGAGCTCTGCTCATGATATTGTAATAATTCTGCTCTTTTGTATTGGTAAAATTTTCAGCATGATTACTAGAGAATTTGTTTAATGAAAGTGCCGAGTCTAACAAGTATGAATGTATGATCTTCCATTGATGTTTGATTACCAAACGTTACGATAAATCAATAATATATAAAGATGCATTTCACAACTACACCAAAATTCTTGAGACTAAAAGGTACATCTACAAATGGCTCATGCCAAACACCCAAAACTCTAGAAATTAATCACACCTTGATTGTCTGCAGGAGCAACACATTGCCACAATGAGCGGTAAGATTCGATATTGGCAGCGTCGACGCCAAGGGCTCTCAGGTTACGGCCGTACTCCTGAAAATTAGTTGTAGAGGGCCTTAATTAGTTAATTAGTTATTAACTACTTATCCGATGATCCAATTCAGGCTATAAATGAATGCAGTACTGTTGTCTTGCAAGATGCTTTCACATACGTGACCAAAGAAAACATTACCATGCACCAGAGAACACATACCCCGTAAGGCCAAAGTGGATTGTTTCTTACCTGAATGTCTAGGAATAATTGCATGCAAATCTTGTCAGTGTCGGACACATTGGAATCCGAGACATCTACTGCTCCACCTCGTCTCTGTGCACCTAGCCTAATTTTCTGGAGTGAAGACTCTGTTCTCCTAGCCTGCAAGATAGGGAGAAGTTAAGAGGTAAACAAACACAAATCAATCTTGATTAAATATCTTTGAGATCATCAAAGCATCAGGAGCACTAACCACACTGACGAGTTCAGCAGCTGACTCATAATATCGACCAGTAATCTCAGTAGCAGCACTAAGCACTAGTTCATTCTTAGCATCTTCTTTCAGATACCTTGAAGCTCGCTCCCCATCCAAAAACACCTAGTGGTGGTCAGTGGTTCAGCATTAGTTTTATAATTCAGAAGTAAACCTCACGCATAAACAAGACAGGCCGCCGATGGCAGTGGGAGAAAAAAAACACATATTGCTGTTTTGAGAACATAATGACAATTTAAACTCAGGCCACATACCTTCAAAGGCCGTAATACTCCTGACACATAGGGTGAGTGTCTAACAGGAAGAGGTTTATTAGTCATCCTGTATGTTGCTGTTATTCCCTTTAGCTGTCTCAAGTCCTACATTTTTCATAAAGTTAGCATGTAAATACGTAGAGTTCACATTATGGAAATAATATGTAGAAGAATCTAATAATTGCGCAGTAACAAGAGCTCTTTTTTCCTTTTGTGAGCTACAATCGGCCCAGGGGACATATCTTACTGCATTAAATTTAGCCAGAATAATCTTTAATCAATACACAAAAGCTTACCTCACCAGACTTCTCAACCAGAGTCTCCACAATGGTGTTGATGATGGCAGGTGCTAAAGCATCCAATGCTTTTCCTCCGTGTAGAATACTCCGTTTTACATGATCAAGTGTATCACCAGAGCATGATGAAAGGAGCTCAAGTACATGTTCAAGAAAGTCCCCACAAACCCTTGTGTGAAGGCAATTTATGTCATGAATAATCTGCAAAGCAAACATCTTATATCAGCCTGGTGGCTTAAGAACAAACAAGTAAGATCCAGCAACATTCATAGCATATTTAAAGTCTTTTCATAGTTTCATTGCCATATTTGCTCGTCATGGATATGCGCAATGGAAATTTGATGAGACCCAAGGATAAGAAGAGACTGGAAAATATTACAGGACAAAACAAGAAGTACAACAAAAAAAAGTCAAAGCATACATAAAGAAATTCATCTGGTACAGTTGAAATAGCCCATTCACAGCCAGGATTGGAGCCAGCATTACCCTTCTTCCGAGCAGCTAGTCCAGATGACAACCAACTTGAGTATCTATATTGCATTTATAAAATGTAGTCAGTATCAATAAAAGCCTGAATGAACTAAAACACAGTATCGAGTTCCACCTCAGACTGACCTTGAAAGAAGCTGCAATGATAAGCGCAGAAACTTGTCAGAATAAGAAAGAACAACAACATCTTCTCTCCAACAGGATTCCAAGCACTCCAACAAAGTAGCACTTTGTTTTAATGTTAAATCCAGAGAATTTCCTTCACGAGAATGTACATTTTGTAGTGGGACGAGACTAGTCGCCGCAAGTACAGATTCTAGAGCACCCGCGATCTCCTGAAACCTGAGGTAATATAATTAATGTAAAGGGGCAGTCCTAAACATAAATCCTCAACTTTCTCAATGAGAAAGGCAACCACTTCCATACCTCAAAGAGAAATAAACCCCAAGGTTCCATTGCTTCATGAACTCATTATATACAGCTTCTGCTCGAAATTTGGAAACAGCTGCTCTGGACGGAAAGTAACCTTGCATAAGAGTACAATGTTATAAGTACAATGAACTACATCTTGACTTGTATAAATGTAACAACAGTTCCATATCAACACCGAGTAACCAATTCTGAGTTTCAAATTTAATGAATGTAACTGAGGTATGTTTGATCCTACCTTCCAGATGAGCCAGGAAATCTAGGCTCGATTTATAATTTTTCAGAAATTCTGTTGGTCGTCCAGGAGAAAAAGCACCAGGTTTTCCCTTTTGGATTGCTGAGAGAACCTCTTTGAGAATTGAATTCGCCAAGAAGTCGAACACATGCAAACCAGAATTTTCTGCAGGAAAAACATATCAAAAAAAAATTGTTCAGCAACTTGGATAAGATAGAGGAACACCTTCACGGATGCAAGTGCATATCAAATATCAAACTATAGTACAACCTAAAGTGCATTCGATAAGGAAGATAGTGAGTAAAGATACACAAATGAAACAATGATGTTAAAGCAACTAGATTATAACGAACTTAGATCCAGACAAATGACTACAGAAAGCTAATAAAGTGAAGATATAGCATACTTTCTTTGGAAATCAAAATATAACACATATAGCTTTATTATCTTGATGGGAGTAAAATATCAAGGACTTAGGGTGGATGATAATACCTTCAAACGAAATTTCCACCAAATATTTGCAGTCTTTCTGAATGCATTCCTTTATTTGCTCATAATCATTCTCAAGTTCATCTCCAGATGGCTTTCCAGCTGCCCATGATGCTCCATGTGGAATAACTTTTTGTATTAGTGGGGCGACAATGGTTGTTCGGAAAAGTTCTTCTGCACTCCTTGTATTATCAATGGCAGCATATGCCCTTAGGCAATTGTAAATTGCATTTGCATCTCGATGTTCCAGTCCATCTACAAAACAATGTCCCAGGCTGGCATCTAACAATAGGCTAGCACCCTGAATTCTCTTTTCCATGTTTTCAATGAAAGGCAGGTTCTGTACTGGCATTAATATAGAAAAAGTAGATGAGCACAAAATGTCAAAGACCCTCACATTCACTATATAACTATCGAGTTTTGAACTATATATAAACAGAGCTCTTGCTAAGAACCAACCAGATCAATGCTAAGATAACTAGTAAAAACAACAAATGTCCTAGCATTATCTATTCCTCACAGGTTTCCCCAAGCCCTCATTCATACGGAACATATTCTCAATTTCACCATTTAAATTTCTTGAAAGCCACAAGAATCACAAGTACTATCCTACATAACTTACTCGTTACTAAAAAGCACAACCGAACCTATGAATTTGAAATATATGTATGCTGCAATATAACTTGAGGTCAAATTTGAAAAGCGTCAAAGCAAATGTTAACAAACAGGTGCAAGACTGAGAAAGGGAGAGCAAAAGCAACCTGTGCGTGAGCAATATAGAACTTGAGGCGATTCATCTCACTGGCAATTCTCTCCAAAAGCATGCTTTGAGTATCTCTAACACTAGTCCCATTCTCGGTAGTCCCGTTGCTGATGACATTCTTCGTTTGACTAGTCCCATTCTCGGCAGTCCCGTTGCTGATGAAATTCTTCTCTGCCAAATTCACATCTCCGTTTGACCAGTCGGCAGGCACACTCGGTAACTCCTTTATCAGTTTTTCAACCTGCACCGTCACAATAGAAACTGAATTTCAGCACTACAGTCAATTTAGATCCAGCACATGCAGCAGCTAATCCACATTATAAGTCCACTTTCCTTTTTCTCTTCTTCGAACCTATTTAGCACCGATTAAATATCCGAATACGAAAATTCTCAACTCTCTCTGCAATCCTAACAGTTTTCTACACATACTGCTCTCTCTAATTGCTCTAATTGCGAATGCTCGAACCAAATCTCATAAATCATGCTCGGAATTCTAAACATTACCTTAGAGACGACGTGAAAGGTATCAAGGAGAAGCTCCAAGATCTCTCTAGCCTCCGCAGCCTCGGATCTCTGCTTCAAACCATTCGTGAGCGCCACAAGCGATCCCTGCACGGAGCCGCGGAACTGCTCGATCTTCTCCCTCAGCTCCACAAGCGGGGCCCGCATCCGCACCACGGCGGAGTCGACATCGACGAGCTTGGTGCTGAGGTTGACGAAGTCGGCGTAGTCGCGGTTGATGAGGTCGATGAGGTCGTGGTTGAGGGAGGCGAGGTAGGACTGGAGCTCGGATCGGAGAGTGTCGAAGGGGACGAAGGTGCGGAGGTCGGAGATGTAGGCCTCGGAGTCGAAGTCAGGGGAGAGGAAGAGAGAGGGCTTGAACCAGAGGGGGTGGGAGTCCAGGGGGTCGGAGAAGAAGTCGGTGTTGGATCTGTGCGGTGCTGCTGAAGGAATCGGATCCGCCATTGGAATTTGAAGCGTCGCCGTTTCGATTCCAATGCGTTTCGCTTCTTCTTTCTCTCTGGTGTTGAGATTTATAAAAGGAACAAAGACGATAACCGGAGCGGGTAGTGTTGTATTTATATGCAGTTAAGTCTCCGTTATAGTTTGTGTTAGGATTACTCCTACTTGGACTCTTTTTCTGTACCAGCCCAGTTGTTATTCATGAGCCCATAAGTAGTAAACCCATATAGAAAAGCGCATTTTCAATGGTGGTCCTGGTCCATTTACTGTTTTATCGATGACATTATCACCTTTTTATTATTATTATAATCATAACTTCTTTTCACAACTGTTTTTAATCATACTACAACAAACAACAATTTTTCGTACGTCGGACTCACAAGCTCCCACGTCACTAAGTTAAAATGGTGTTGGACTTTTCTTTATGACTTCTTTAAGCTAGTAAACAAGAGATTCCTTCCGTTAATTGAAATAACCACCCTGACATAACCATGGTTCTCGGCAAGATTTACTTTTTCTAAAAGCATCAATTAGTAAAAAGTGCTTAAATGACTACTTTTTTTAGCCATGTTAACTAGATAAAAATAATCTGTCCGAGACCAAAATTTTATCGTTACATGCTCGCTTAGAAATCATTTTGAAAGTAGAAATTTCTGGTAACAAGCACATCTGATTCTAATCAGGGAAAAAAAAACCAAGAAGGTCTACCTATTGGCTATTGCAGTAGACACTTCTTATTCTCAAGATAGTGAAGATACTGCCTAAAGTTGTAATGAAGCCATGACCAAAACCAAAAGAATACACAATTTCAAACCCAAGCCAAGAGTATGTGGAAACACGACCAGCAAATATTTGATCAACCCAAGAATGAATGAAAACACACTTCTATCTATTGATGGAAACTTTATTGCAACATAGATTGCACAACCAATGGCAACGGATATATACAGTAAACTTAGATTAACAAAAACTATACATGCTAAAAGAAGAAAGTAGATCAGAGTAATTGTTGCTTATTGTTCAATTTCGACAAACTCAATAAAAAATGACTATATGCACAAGGCCATCGTTCAACTTCATCTTTGTTCCTCTATAATCTCTGTAAACTTAGATTCAACAGACATGTTTTTATGCCAACGGAGAGGATGGGGAACAAAACACAAGCAGTGAAGCCGTGCCACTTGTGTGGAAGGCTTCACTTTTCCTTGTGCCCGCCACCATCAACCTAAGGGAAAGCGATAGCTTGACAAACTAACATTCATTTTACAGGCAAAATGGTTCCCCAGAAAGCCTTCAGATGGAGGGCAAATTTACTCGCCATGGGGCTCTTCGCTCTGGGAGAACTGGAGAATTTATGAAAGAAATATGCATAAAAAACCCTTTTGTACACAGGAAATCTTCACATGAAGTAACTAAGGGCCTTCTTTCTTCTAGAACCCCCTTCTCCATATAGTTCATTCCATTGTAAGAGCTCTGTCATGTTTACAGACTCTGAGGATACACTGGCACATACCTAATTCCACACAACAGGTTCACAAATTAAGAGAAAGCAACGAGTGAATGAGTAAGAGAAAGCATACTAATGATGTTGATAAGCATTTACCTGTTCATGAGCATATTTAAAGTCATCCATGTTTACAGGCCGAACATCACCACTGCTACTCAATGCTGGAACAGGTTTACCTTCTGCTATAGCTGCAGCACGATCCTGTCACCAGTGTACAATGTCAGATCAAACCTTCTATTCAGAAAACTAAAGTGACTAATAAACAAGTGATATCTAAGTTTGTGTTGCCTGTCCCAAAGTTTTGGACAGACATAACCAACAAATAAGGCAACACAGTTACATTTGCTTTCCGGTCAAGTGAAAAAGTCAAAAATAAAGACATACCTTCTTTTCCTTTTCCAATATCTCTTTAATTGGATGGTGTGCAGCAGCCACGCATAGATTCTGCAATATAAAAGAAATTTTAATATATACAGCCACTCAAACAATAGTTATCAATGTAAAAAAGAAAAATTATATCACGTATATTACTTTAAGATCACTTCCAGAATATCCATCTGACATGCTCGCAATTGCCTCAAAATCAACATCGGGAGATAAGTCCTCTTTTGCCAATATGACTCTTAATATCTTCGCTCTATTGGGAGCATCTGGCAAATTTACCATTAACCTGGAGAAGAAAACTAATCATAAACCAAGGGGCATCTTGTAGTAAACAGCACAAAACGTGTGGGATGGTGTGAGAATAAAATGGTGAGACAAGGTTGTGTAGATACATGAAATCATTGGTCCCAACTTGACATGATGTTTACCTACGGGGCAGCCTTCGGATGACAGCTTCATCAAGGTCAAACGGCCTATTTGTGGCTGCAAGTACCAGAACTCGTTCTGCTTCTTTTGTTCGTAACCCATCCCAATTTACCATAAATTCATTTTTCATCTTGCGCATTGCCTCATGCTCCCCTGGGTTTTCCCGCCGGCCCAACATGCTGTCAACCTATAAAAAGCACCAATAATGAGAGGATACCATTTGAATATTACCTCCATATAAAATTGTTGAAGGGCAATGGGAGTTAAGTACTTACTTCATCAACAAATACAACACTAGGGGCAATTTTACTAGCTAGAGAGAAAACAGCTTTCACATACTTCTCGCCCTCACCAAACCACTGCAGTGAAGATGATATGATTTTAAAAATAGTTACATGAAATCACCACAACAGATTAAACGATACTCAACCAAAAATTAAGAATTCCCAACCTTAGATGTGATGCTCGACATGGATATGTTAATGAAGTTTGCACCAGCTTCTGTAGCCACAGCCTTTGCCAGCATCGTCTTGCCTGTCCCAGGGGGCCCAAATAACAGGATGCCTTTGCAAGGCTGGAAGCAGAGAAAATATAAACAACTCTAATCAGATACACTCATAAACTCAACAACAGCTGATCAAACAGTAACACCAAACTTGGGACTTGAAATAAGAACCCCAAAGTAAAACATTGAAACTCTGGAAACTACAGCAATATTCTCTGTCAACCTAAGTGACAGTTACATCTGTATTATAAATAGAGGGCTAAACGTAAACTATACTGAACTCTACCCTAATGAAACCAGGATGCATGAAAGAACAACAATAGTACAGCTACCACACTCTAAACATATATAATTATTTGCTGCAACATAAAAAAAACTAGGACCTTGGTTAATTGCCCCTTGCAGAAAAGCTCCGGCCTTTGTAAAGGCAGCATCACCAATTCTTTCAATGTATCCTTCACATTTTCAAGTGCCCCAATATCATCAAACGTGACTCCAATGTCAGTTGGTGGGATAACATCAGCCAAAAGCCTTTTCTCAAATTCATTTTCTGTTACAACATCCTGATTTCATCACAGAAAAAGATTAGACAGATCACCATGAAGAACTTAAAAAAACAATGAAGTCTTACTCAAAGTGACAGTCTTGACAAAAAAAAAAAAAGGAAAGAAAGAACAATATGTAAAAAGTTGTTGAAAACGCAAAAACCAGTTGCATGCAGGATAGCCAATCACCTTAAGTGACTTCTTCAAGCTCTTATTTTCATTCTGGATAGACTGCAAGATTCCAAGTCCGTACTGGATGCTGCCAGAATTGCAACATGGCATTACAACTGTGTAATATCCATCCAATAACTGATATTTCAGCTAGCAATTATTCAGCAAGATGGCAAGAAATGACCGGTCAATTACCTCTCAGCAGACAAAACTACTTTTGTTTCTGGATCAGCTTCAGGATTCTGCATTAAATGATGGCTTAACGCCCATCCAACTACCTTCTCTGAACCTGCAACACATAAGACATTACATAAAATTATCAAAAATAGCACAAAGAAGACAAAACCAAAGTATGCCTGATACATCAGACTATAACATACTTTCATTTGTGAGCGTCTGGTCCTTGATGCTTAGTGTATCAAGTCCTTCGCATTCCATCCCACACCGACCCAGAACCTAGAAATGAAACAACGCACCTTGATTATCATCTTTAAAGTTTGACAGCTGTAAACATAAACTCCTTAATTAATAAGAGAACTCAAGGGGCCTGGACTAGAGCATTTAAATTGTATTTCACCACAGTTGACAAAACTTCTATTTTTGGACATAGGCTATTAGTGTCAAGTCAAGTTTTATATAATCCTCATTAACACAAATTATGAATATATACATACATATATATACACATATTAATAAATATCAAGGCCCTCTCTATATATGAGAGGAAGTGTTTGACACTGGATTTGTATAGCCTGCAAGCAATATGTAAGGTAATGAAGCAAATTCATGGCCCATAAGGTTACCAATAGTCACCTTATACATATGTACAGACAATAGACAGAAGTAAAACCACAGAATGCAGACAAATACGGTTTCAAATATGAACATAAGAGTTATTCGAGCAAACAAGCTGACTACCCATAAACCGAACTGCATTGTAATGTGCACAGAGATCCCCAAATAAATGATACAGGAAAAAGTCAAACCAAAAGAAACTCACAGCGCGCAAGTGGTTTAGATTTCCCTTCATCTTGAGGGTTTCGGTATCACGATCCAAATGCAGTTTCCATGAGACAAGAAGTGCCTCATCCTGGAACGGTTAATAAACTTTAATAACATATATAGAAAATACCCAGGAAATAGAAGGGAAAAAGAAACTGTCCATAAACCATAAACTGTCTATACAAACCTGTGGCATATGAATGGTTACTTTATTGGGAAAAAGTTTCGTCAGAAGTTTTGTTGCCTTGGGAACTTCCTTCCCTCTTTCGTGCAGTCTTCCAAAACTATCCTGCAATCAAGAACACTCCACACTCAATATAGCAAAAGAGCACCACCCCATATTTTAAACAAAGATAAAGTAATAAACAAAAGCACACTATTTGCAAGAGATGCATAAGCATTACCGGAAAAGCCAAGTCAAGAAGAGCAGTTTGATTGCTACCGAACTTTGTGAATAATAGACCACCAGGATGCGACTGGAAAGAATGGAGAGAACATTCAATATTATCATATCATTTTGAAGAAATCTGTTTTGGGGTGAAATTAAGAGGAGCACAAAAGTGCTTAACCTCAACAGTCTCTGGTACCGGTTTTTACCACCAATCCCATGTTTGATTGCACATAATGTAATATTACTTTGTCCTTACAGAGTTATAGGCTGTGTCTCCATATATGTAATATTGGCTCAAAATATTACGAATCACCAAGACAACAGTAATACAGCATCTCGAGCAGAAGAAATGCTGGAAAGCTCTTTGGAAAACAGTCTCTTATATATACAGGGTACTAAAAGGTATTGGTATAGCTTCATACATAACAAGTTTCAGCAATGGCGCTAACGAGTATGTAGACTTCTATTACAATCATTGCATAGTACCTCGTATATAGAAACCAGACATTATCAATATTGTGAGCATCTAGCTGGGTGTGCAGGATTCCTTCTACAAAGATGATGAGCCATATTGATTCCATATGATAACCCCATTTCGTATGTTTACTACACTCAGATGCTATAATTGTAAATATCAAATTCCACTTTTCAGTATCAATTTCTTTTTACATTTTAAGTTGAGTATACTTAGAAGATGACATAGCAATTCAATATTTCATGTTATCAATATATGAGATGGAAGAGGAAGAAAAAAAAAAAAAACTTCCTCAAAAGGTCACCAAATGCAGAAACTAAAAGAAATATTACCTTCTCCTTGCGATTGTCAGTATGAGTATGAGAGCCAATAACAACCACATTATCAGGAAGCTTATCAAGCCTGCCTCTGAATGTGGAATATGAATCCTGATTTCCTACAAGGGACTTCTCCGCATCTTTCATGAACAAAATGAAAGGAGAGCTTCTGCTCTCACTATGTACAGCCTGTAATAGATAATATGTAAAAATTATGAGAAGCTGAAAACATTGTTAACAAAACAGGATTGCTTATGATGGAAAATGATGCTACCTCAAACAATGTATTGATAAGTAATCTATCCAGATCATCCCCACCCGTGTTCTCCAAACGAAGATCAGAGGCTACAGCAGGAGAAATAAGAAAGGTAAGAGGACTAAATACATACACATATTATTATCATCATCATCATTACAAAATGAAGGTCACAAGCTACAAGCATGTGCAGCTGCTAATAACATCATACCGTTGCAAAAGAATCCATGTCCTTTACAAAGACCCCCGAGATCAACACCATCAAGTATTGGTTTATCAAACCTCACACCAATTTTTGACAAAGGATTGTCCTCAAAAACCAACATAACCTCTCCTCGGGCTCCAGTCGCTGGGCCCCTGTAAAAGTGACATAACATTTCTTAGTGCTTGAACAGTTCTTAGTAACATATTAAATCAGTGCAGTAAAAGTTTCTAAATAGATATATCAAGTCCAAAGCAGTCATTTTAAAAAAGGAGAAAAATAGAACCACAAATTAACATTTCACAAGAATTGTACCGTGAAGAAGATGTAGGATATAAGCCACTAGAAGATATGCCTATGAACCTTACTCTGTCACCTGCATGTTGCATTTAAGAAATATAAAAAAATCAAGCTAAAGAAGAAGAAGAAAGAAATGCAGAAACTTGTAAATTCACAGAGGACAGAGAGCAGCAGAAAAAGATTCCCAAAATGGCAAACCTATTTTAAACACGTAATTCTTAGATGTCCCTGAGGATGTGGCGATGCCGTCAGTCTCCTTCTTAGGCTGGGATTCGAGGCCATATGAAGGCCCAGTTGAAGAGCTTGTCGCCAACTTTGGTGCCTCTAGCTCAGAAGCTGAAGGATCAATACTCTTAGCCAAGTCTGTAGGAACAGGACTTGGTTTGGCCAAGGTGCTCATTTTATCTCCATTAGAACCATCCTTGAGCAGCTCGGCTTCCTTTGACAATAAACCCTGTGGATGAATACTATCACTAATTAGCTCTTGCAAAAAGATTGAGCAATGGAAGTAAAAAGAAATATTGATAACAATTAATAATATGAAAAATAACTATAATCACGACACAGTGGACAAAACCAAGTAATTAGAGTAAATCCCCAAAAACAAAGAAAAAGGAAGAACTTAAGCCAATGCCAGGAACTTGTTATTTACTTACACCCAAAAGTGAGTGGCTATCAAATATGAGCAACTTTGCCCCGAAATATTGAGCAAGTGCCTTAGCCAACATCTCCTGGTATATCTCAGACCCTTGAAAGGCATCAGAAACCATCAGTTAAAATTTTGGAGCAAAAGCCAATACATCACACGTAATATTTACAATCACAAATAGCATTACATTCATACCTGCAGGACCAGATAGCAATATTCGAGGATTCACAGTGGTAAGCTCAGAAGTATACTTTGCATGTTCTTTATGTTTCAAGTGTATAAATGAAGCTGCAATCAGCACATTCTTCGTATTCTCACTGCAATTTACAAAATCAATAAGCTACTATTGCATTTTTGAAATCAACAATCATGCACAGTATAAATCATCATTCAACAGTGTAGAATAGTATTGGGAGGATTGAGTTATCAGCATAACACCCAACTGCTCACTGCACACGGCTTGCTGTGCAGTGACTTAGATATATGCACAATAACTCAATACTCCCAATAAATAGGAAAAATTGCATTTATAATTACCAGGTAAACTAACAAGATACATGCACAGACCTGAAGCATTTGTAGCAAAAGAGAAGAAATGTATATTGGCTTAGCCAGGACACATGCACAGCATATAGTGAATACCTCAAATAGTACGGGAAATTATCAAATGAAACATCCACGCTATTGCCTTCAAGAATTGCTGCATGAATGCCTTCTTTAAAAACAGCACATCGCACAGACATGCCTGACGTTGATGCTGGCATCGAATCCCTCGTCCACTCATTTCTTTCTTCCAATACCTGTTTACAGATACCTTTGCTCAATTTCAGTTTATAACTAGGTGATCGTGCTAACATCCTCAATAAAGGCCCTAGCAAATCATTCCCAGAAAATTTTACATTGTCTGCCTCTATGCCCGAATCTGGGTTGCATTCTGGAGTAAGATTCTTGTTGATTCCTCCAATCTCTTCAGTTTTGTCAGTAGCTCTGTTTGGAGTCAAGCTGTCTTCGAGTTCTTCAAGCTCACCTTCTGTACCTTCTGGAATAACAGACTGAGCTGGTGCGTCAGCCCCTGGATGGAATTTATTGGTGGCCTGCGCTGCAGACTTCCATCGTGGTAGTTCTGGTCTCATACTAAGAGAAGCCAGTATGGAAGCCCCATCCACAGCTGAAGGATCTCCGGCTCTCCTGTCAAGCAGATATTTTCCAATGCCACTTGGAACCTCTGTACCCTTAACTGGACCCTCAGGCACAAGTAGTTGAAAAATCTATGTCAACCAAAGTTAAGGAAACTAACCATGTGGGCATAAATTCTTACAGGCACACAGTTACATGGGCATTGAAAGTGATCCAAAGAGTACAGTCAAAAAATTAAGATTAAAACAGAAACAAACAAAGAAGTAAATAACCCATGAAGGATACATAAGCATGATTTCCCAGAGGACCAAATACCACTTCATCACCTGAGTTGAGCACACAGCTGTTGCCTTTCTTCACATGTGCCCCATTTACTTGCAGTGATCCCTTGTTTCCCATACTTTCTATAATCGTAACAGCACCGCCCTCCCGCTGATCATGTTACGATGAGCACACACATTTTAGAGGAAAAAACACCTAAGTGGGTTTTCATTCAAAAGTAATATGAACCAACATTCTCATTAGTTTTGCAGATTACCTACAAAACCATAAGAAATGCAACTCTTGAAACAATACCTGTTCGCGTCTGATCTTGCACAGACATGCACTAATAGTACTATCCTTCAGAGGGAAATTGCTGCTTCTGCTCGAACCAATAGTGAAATTTGATGTTGTGATAGCAATGTTCAGATTCTGCAGTTGAACAAAGAAGTTAGATACACCTCAAACAAAATATCCAACACACTACTTCAGTCCAGACTCACACACAAGTCCACCAATTCAACTTATGCACCAGCACAAATTACCAGAGCTGACTGTGACAGAAGCTTGCACCAAGGTGTTGCCAGCTCAAAACTCGCCGAATTCAGACCCGACTTCTGATACGAACTCCATGCCAAAATGGAACTCCTCGCCTTATCCAGCACAGCAGCTGGAGAAGTCCCTGAAAACAAGAACCAAACATTTCCGAAATTCTCAATCAAAAACCAAACATTTCCAAACTCAAATTCAATCCAACAACAAATGTAACACATCATCATCATCACAGTGCCAAAGATTCCACCTTCAGCCACACGCGGCGGAGTCACCGCCACAGCTTGTGCAGAAGCTTCAGTCTTTACAGAAGTCACACCATCCCCGGCCGCCGGAGCCTCGCCGGCGGCGCTGCATTCTCCGGGATCAGCCGCCGCCGTGGCCGGAGTACAAACCTCCTTGGAATTCTCGGTTTTCTCGGAAGCAACACCATTGTTATCGACCTGTAAAGAAACACAGAAACCCCCAAGAAATCAAAACCCTAAATCTCACAATTCAGGCCAACCCAAAAACCCAATCTTTGACCCTCAAACCAAAACCAAGAAAGAAAGAAGGACAATAAAGAACCGATTTTTATTCAAGAAAGAAGACAGGACCTTCTGACGCTTCGGAGACTGAGGCTTGTTGTTGTTGTCGTCCGAGGACGACGATCTTTTGCTGTTGTTATTGTTGTTGCCGGAGAGAGATCCACTTCTCCTCGTTGAAACCATGGCTGTCTCTCTCTCTTCGGTTTTGTTTTTTTTTCCTCTAAAGAAAAAAAAATGAGAAAGAAAGAGAAAGAGAGACCCTGGGGGAGATTTAATTATTTTTAAGGGGGGTTGATTTTGTGCTTTATTTATAGTTTGGGTTCCTAAAACCGAGATTATAATAAAGTTGTTTCCTTTTACGTTCTGGTGTTCGGTTGGTGCATGGAAGATTTGTGTCCCCAATTTGAATTTTTATAGAGGAAGACGACGGCGCAGGCTAAGCGGCGCAGGTTAGCGTCCGGGGGGCGAAGACCGACGGGAAGAGACCAGGTGGGTCGGTGTCAAGCGAGTCTTTGGTTGGTTGTAAACTTAAGAGGGCGGGGGTTGGTGTCATGTACTTGGGTGGGTTTGTCTTTATACTTTATACTTGTGGAGTGGCAAGGCTTGTGTAGTAGCAGGAACTAGGAAGCTCCTATCAATTTGTTGGGTTTGGTTTGGGACTTGAGTGGTTTTATTTTCGTAGGATTATGCAGATTTACTGCCATTTCTTAAACCATGTAGATTTGTTTCGAGATTGAGACGGAAAAGACAGACACGATTTATTCGCGCGTTATCGCGTGAATTAGTGGTTGAAAATTATCACATATTTTGTGGTTAAAAATTATCACATATTTTGTGAGGTAATATAGCATGTGAAATGTTTTTTATATAGTATGTGAACATTTTATGCAACATGACACATCCAGATACATTAATTATTTAATAGTTTCATTCTCTTCCACAATTTTTTTTCCACTAACAAAACAATAATCTAAAATTCTCACTAACCTTATAATGAGTGTATTCTAAATACTACTTGAAAGGCAGTTAATTTGCAGCTAATGGAATCTTTTATGTAATTTGTTATATTTGGTAAGTCTGGTAATTAATCACAGTTGAAAGACTTGTAGTTTTGATAAGTTTTCACCTTCTTTCAGGACCAACAAAGGTAATTAGGAATGGCAATCCCTGCTGACCTGAAGAAACTGGATGAGTACTTACTTTCTAGGAGTTACATCACTGGGTAAACTCTTTTTGTTACTTGGTCATAGTCTTTTAGAATGGCTTTTAATTTGCACTTTTTTGTGGAGGGTTTTAACTAGAGGAAACTAGAAGGATTCCGAGATGGTTATAATTTATAGACTTTTATTTGCAACAATGCTGCCAGGTATCAGGCTTCAAAGGATGATATCACTGTGCTCGCAGCTCTTGAAAAGACCCCATCCTCGCAATATGTGAATGTGCTGCGGTGGTACAAACATATTGAGGCACTTCTGAAGATTTCGTAAGTTCTTAATTTGTTTCAGTGTCCAGTTTGTGCATGGTACTTATCTGTGTCAGTCTTGCAGGCGCACCATGAAACAGCATGTATTTATGTATGTATATGTTGGTAATACATTCTTCTTATATATGTATGTGAGTTTCTTCTTAATTGGTGATTGTAGTGGTGTTTCCGGAGAAGGTTGTGGTGTCACTGTCAAAGGAGACGCCCCTGTCATAGCAGCTGGAACAAAGGTAAGTCTGGCCTCCCCCAATTTTGACTGCTTATTTGGACGTCTGTTTTAACCTTGCTTGCCACTACATTGTTTCTGAAACATGATACCATTTTTAGGCCCCAGCTGGTGAAGAGGAAGATGATGATGATGTGGATCTTTTCGGTGAAGAAACGGAAGAGGAGAAGAAGGCTGCTGAAGAACATGCAGCATCCATCAAGGCATCTGCAAAAAAGAAGGTGTGAGTTTCCACTCTTGTTATGCTCTTGCAATATTGCTTTTAATTTCCTATCTTGTTTCTTGCTGCAGTTTGATGGTTCTGCAAAATGATAAGATGTACTTGCGATTGCGATTATTAGAAATTTAGAACTTTCTGAGTCGAAGCTTATTGGAACTTCACTTTCAGTGTAAAACTGAGTGTCACAGAACTTTATAAAATTGTAGAATCTTTCCTGTTGACATTGTTGACGAACTGGTATGAATGAATAGGGAGCAAAGATATAAGATCTTCTGGTCAGACCGTTCCTGTTTAAGATGTGCTTGCGATTTGCACCAATATAACAAGCTTTTGAAATTGTATAACTAATATTATTCAAATCAACTCCTCATAATCTTTACAGAACACAAACTCAAAGAGTGCTATAACCAATGATTACAGACCAAAAACTTGGGTGCTAGACAAATCATGATAAGTCTACTCTGTCTTTACCTACTTTGCTTCCACAATCTGCAAGCCAGCATAGCAGCCAACATACCACCAGTGGACACTGTAAGAATCATAGGCCAATTCAGCTTCTGCCCTGGTAGTTTTGATGGCTCACAAACTGCCTCCTCCTCCTCCTCCTCCTCCTCCTCTTCCTGCTCTATTGTTGGCATTGGCTCTCGGCACGAGGGACACAACTGATTCACCTCCGACCATTTGACAATGCAATCTCCATGATAAAGATGCCGGCAGGGCAAGCGAGTAATCATCAGCTGGTCCTCAATACCTTCTACACCCTCAAAGTGATCAAGACCCTCTCTACAAATAACACACTCTTCTTGTCTAGCAGAATCTTCCAAGCTATCAAGTCTCACTTTCTCCAGAGATTCTAAATTAACGACCTTGGGTCTATGCATTGGTCTTGTCAATCTGAGAGTCGCATCACATATGATACAATAAATAGGCGGCCCAGGGACGTCTGCCATCTCAACAGCGTAAAATATTTCATTAATAATAGTCTGATGCTCAACTTCTGGGATGTCCATGCTGGTAAGAACCTCAGCCAATATCACACTATGCTTTTGCCTTTCAGATGATTCCAAGAAATCAGGTAGTTCAATCTGAATTTTCTTGTCTGCTACGATCGTAGAAGAAGCTCTCGGATAATCAAAAGTTATAGCTCCAGGCGTATCGCTAGGACGGCTTCCACTCATCTTGTAGAGCAAAAGTCTGATTACAAGCCTGTTGCTTGGGAGTCCATAGGGAATACGTGCATCTCTTCTTTGAAAAGCTTCAGTTCCATAAAAATGTAGAATCTCTCCAGTGGACATGGTTGAAGAACTGGTATCAATAAATAGGGAGCATTAGTAACTTTAAGTACTGCAAAGATATAAGGTGTTTATAAGTATTGTGAAGCACAATGCAATAGACGTGAAGAACAATGTTACATGAATGGGTAAACCATATGCCTCTAAAAGGTCCTCTTTGTCAGGCTCACAATAGGATTCATAATCATAGAAGGTAATCCTAAACCTTAAAACCCACCCAACCCCATATCGCAATGAGATTCAAAACCTTGAACTCCACAACCAGGCGGCCACAATTCTAGCATTGAATTCTAAACATGCATATCAATATCAGAAGAAAAGAAGGATAGAAAAGAATCTTATTCTAATCTAGACTCGTTGATTCCAGCCTATTCCAACTAAGATCAACAGCTGACAAACACAGCAAGTCCAAAGTAAAGATGATCTCGCAAACGAACAGGAAAAATAAACACACAAGTTAATCAAGGCAGCAAGCAATACTTACAAGGAAAGTTTGTGTATGTCAAATTTAAATCTCATTCCATCTCTCTCCTCTAACTTCTCACATTAGTGTTCTGTTTTCATACCCAGACCCCTTCTCTTACTCATCTTCCTCTATCTTCCTTAATTGATAGAGATGACAAAACTTTTATCAACAACAGAACCCAATCACATCATAGAAATGAAAAAAATCTCGTATCATCCGGACTTTCAAAATTAGAACACAAGCCTTGCAATACCCAAACATCTCCACATCACAGATTTGGAGCAACATCAACTTATTCAACTTGCTCCATATCAACAACTGGGTCTGATCTGACAAAAAATGATCAAAGCATAGAAATCCACGGAAGCTGGGAATGAAATACAGGGAAGGAGATGAGAATCAACAACTGGGTCTGATCAACTGGGATTCAAAATAAGTGATTATGCTCTCCATAATTTCCTCTTCTTCTTCAAATCTGAAAAAGACCCAACATTTTTACCAAAATCCAGAATTCCTAAGATGGGGAAGGAAAGAGATAGAGAAGTACCTGACGCTTGAAGTCGGTGGCCGGTCGGCGGCTTGAAGTCGGAGGTAGTCGGGGCGGTTAGGTTAGAGAGAGGCGGTCTACACGGTTGGAGGGTTTTGAACTTTTGATTGTGTCAATTGTTAGCTGTACAAATGATCTTATAGGGTGAATAAGAAATAAGATCGCTATTTGAAATGTTTTTGGACTTTTCATCTTTTACTGATCTTTAGAATTCTGGAATTTATAATAACTACGTGACCTTTTGAATTATATAACAACAAGTTCAATGTTATAAAGAATGTTAAGGGTTGGCATGTAACATATAAAAAAATGTCAAAGGAATATGTGAAAAGTTGTAACTCATGAATATGAATCGTGACATTCAAGTGGTGATCATGTTCCTCCATGTATAAATAGGTGACACTTCTTTTGTTCTAAACACACATTCGAAACATCAACTCAAATGATCTCCTCTTTTCTTGAGTTCTTTCTCTCCCTATCTAGGTTTTAGCTTTCTAGTGATAGAAAAAAGGTACTACAAGTTTGTCGGGTGTTCTTGACAGCAGTGCAACTCCAAAGCACAAATAGTCGTTTTATCCTATGAGACAAGTGACATCAAACATTTTGCACTAGTAGAGGAGACATAATTTGCCTTTAAGAAAAGCGTGTAAGACACATGAATTGACTTCAACACTTACCTCTGGTCCTACATCTGAGTTGATTACTGAAAACAATATTTGTGTTCTTCGTTCTAAGTATTCCAAAACACACCATTCGCTTCCACAAATTCTACTTCTCCTTCAATCAAGTGTGGTAACAAAAATTGTTCATAGAAATTATTTTCATGTTCATCATGTTCATTATTTATAATTAATGTTTAATTATAAATTGGATTTTTATGTGAATATATTTTTGCAATATCTAACCCCTTTTTGTTATAGCCACATAAGATGACAAAACCCCCACAATCTTACTGAAGATAATCGAGAATAACACACACGACCCTAAATGAAAATGTCAAGAACAAAGGTTTCAAATTCAAGCGGCTGACTTGTCACACAACTATGCCTTAGCAGAAACGCTTGTAACAGATTCGTTGTCTGGAGATGTGCATATGACGAGAACTCAGACATGGAGAGCGATCTATATTCTCTACAATCAGTCCAGAATGATTGTGCGCGTGTGAAAAGGTAAACTGAAGAGAGATAATTTCCAGCTTCTTAGTCTAGAACGCCAATTGAGTAACTTAGGGTTTTTTTATTTATTTATTTTTATATCGAAATCACATCTTTCTTTTACATTGAATTTGAATGCAGGTGAATTCTCGAGAATTTAATCAAAAATGAGGAATTCCTAATTTCTTTTGGACTCTTTCCACCGTTTAAATTCTTTTCCCGGAAAAATAATCGTGGAATTTGAGAGCTTAAATTCCCGACTTGAATTCCTTACAAAATAGATGTCATTTATCAATTCCCTCAACGGTTTTTTTATGGTCACTAAATCTATATTAGGATTTGACTCCAATCGGCGGGCTCCCAAGCTAACTATGAAGGTGTCACTGTACCCGCTTCCAACCCAAACGCCTATGATGGTTCATGAGATTTAATTATAATCAGCTACGACTTGTTTTGTATATCCTAATCGAAAAAGAAATAAAAACAAATTAACATACAAGCAACATAATCAGCTACAATATTGGCCCGAGTACCGTAGACTTACTCTTGATCAGGGTCATAAATCAATGTCATAAATCATGATACTTTGTAGTTTGTAAAAACTGTCATGATACTTTGTAGTTTGTAAAACACTACCAGAAGAAAGGTTTTAGCCGACGAAAATAAAAAAACCAGGGCGACGAATTAGCCGACGAAATTTTCCTTCGTCGGCTAATTTAAATTTTTGTCGGCTATGATCAACTTTAGCCGACGAAAAGATAAAAGTTTAGCTGACGAAATTAAAATGTCGTCGGCTAAAGTGCCTTATATTTGCAGATCTGGACAGCAGCTCATCTGGGAAAAAAAAACGGGAGAAGAAAAAACGGGAGAAAAAGTTTGGGTATTGTCGAAATCTGTCCATAATTAGTTTGTGGAGCTATATATAGGTACGTATATGTGTATATATGTTGATTTTGAGTTTTATTTGAGTTGATCGATTTTGAGTGTGATTGAGTTGATCTATTTTTAGACGTTGGATGTATATATATATATATATATATATATATATGTTGATCGTAGTTTGGTTGTATGTATTGATAATATATATAGTAAGTTGTTGTTAATAAGTAGTAGATATATATATATATATATGTTAATTAATTTATAATATTGTGTTTATGGTATGAAGTTGTTGATGATATGAGTTGATGATGATTTTTGTGATAATGTTGATATATAATATTGTTATGTAATTATTAAGTATATATATGTGTTAATTAATTTGTTATTAATTAGTTGTAGTACGTATAATACTAAATGAATTGAGATTTTATATATGAAATTTAATTAATAATTAGCTAGAGTTATACATATATATTTTGTTATATTTTCAAGATATGGATAAGAGTTGGATTTCGCTTCTAAAATGGGACAAAAGATATGGTAAAGGAGTTATGAATTTTCTGGAATATGCACTGGCTAATGCTAACGGGAATACAATTTTCTATTGCCCATGCACGAAATGTCAGTGTCGCAGCGATATGCATCGATTTGCGATTGACAAAATATGGCAGCACTTAAAGAGTAACGGGTTTTGGGAGAAGTACACATGTTGGTTATATCACGGTGAAACATCATCAGGGGGTCCGCATGATCATGGCCAATTTTCTGAGACGGGTAGTACATCCAACGATCCAACAACGGCCTTCATCAACGACATCAACGACATGTTTCCTTATGAGAGCAGTGTATGCGCTGAAGGACAGTATATGCCTGAGCCGGTGCAGCCCTTCCCTAGAGCTGTCAACATTGCTGGTATTGACAAGTACAACAAACTGCTTGCTTTCCAACAGACCCCTGTGTACCTCGGTTGTCAAAAGACCATTCTTGAAAGTGTGATGGACGTAATGAAGATTAAAGTTAAGACAAAATCGACCGTGAAGGCTGTTGATGATTATCTACAGTACATTGCTTCGATGCTGCTCCACGGTCATCGTCTTCCTACCACTCATCATAAGGTCCGATGTATCCTGAAAGATCTTGGGCTTTCCTACATCAAGATCCATGCATGTAGATATGACTGTGTTCTTTTCTAGGGTAAAAATCCAGAAGGGAATGACCTTGGTGGCCTTGATACATGTCCGGTATGTCACACTGACAGGTATAAGCTGACTTCTACAGGCAAAAGGAAACATGTGAAGGTACTTCGATATTTCCCGTTGAGTGATAGGCTGGAGCGGTTGTACATGTCTTCACACATGGCCGAAGCTATGAGATGGCACGCTGATAGGGAATTGCATGACGAAGATACCCTTATACACCCTGCTGACGGGGAGGTTTGGAAGCATATAGACAAGGAGTTTCCTCATTTTGCGTCAGAGGTCCGAAATGTGAGGCTCAAGCTCTCATCCGACAGGTTCAACTCTTTTGGCAACATGAGTCTTCAATACAGTGTATGACCGGTGATTTTGGTACCATACAACCTTCCTCTATAGATGTGCATGAAGAAGGAATACAATATGTTGAGTTTGTTGATACCGGGGCCCGGTTATCTAGGGAAGTGTCTCAATGTGTATTTGAGACCTTTGATTGAAGAGCTTAAGTTTTTGTGGGACGTTGGTCATCCCACTTATGACAAGTACATGCACGAGATGTTCCAAATGCATGTCATGGTTGTTGGTACCATCAGTGATTTTCCTGCCCGTGGGATGTTGTCGGGCAACGTTGTTAGGGGATACAAGGCTTGTCCAGAGTGCCTTAGAGATGAGGGGAGCAGCAGTCATTGCAACAAGATATGCAAATTGGGTCACCGTATATCCTTCCATATGATCACGAATGGCGGTTCGATGCACAAGCATTTGATGGGACCGTAGAAAACGGTGTGTCTCCCAGAAGATGGACGGGGGAAGAAATTTTAGCAGTGCTTAATGATTACGATTTTGGGCGGCTCAACAATCATCCAAATATTGTGGCGGCAATACCTGAAAGATCCGACAGGTACAAATTCTGGACACATAAGAGCATATTCTGGGAACTCCCATACTGGAGTAAGTTGTTGATCAGGCACTACCTAGATGTGATGCACATAGAAAAGAATGTTTGCAACAGTGTGGTGGGTATAGTGCTGAACTTGGAGGGGAAGACGAAAGACGGTCCAAAGACACACATTGATCTAAAAAAAATGAAATTAAGAAGACATCTGTGGTTGAAAGAAGGGAAGAAAAAAATGTCTCAAGCTCCTTACACCGTGAAGCCTGACCAGAAGAACGTAATTTTTAGGTGGATGAGTTGTGTGAAGTATCTTTCAAGCTATGCAGGAAATATAGCCCGGTGTGTGAACTTCCGGGACAATAAGATGTACGGGTTGAAGAGTCATGACTGTCATATCCTGCTACAACGTCTCTTCCATATTTTCATTCGACCGTTCCTTCACCGTCAGGTGGTGGAGCCGTTAGTAGCGTTAGCAAGATTCTTCCAGAAGTTATGCACACGGGAAGTGAAAAAATATAACCTCCGGGAAATGCAAGAGGACATCATTTATATCATGTGTAAATTTGAGAGGATATTTCCTTCAAATTTTTTGACATCATGCCTCACCTGATGATCCATCTTTTCAAGCAATTGTTGTTTACCGGTCCAATACACTACACTTGGATGTATCCCATGGAAATGTACGTTTTTTACACCTGAATTCCTCAATATATATACATGTTCAATAATCATAACACTTTGCAACTTGATTTATAGGCAACTTAGAGACTACAAAGATTATGTGGCTAGTAAATCCGCGCCTGAAGGATGTATAGCTGAAGCATATATTGCGCACGAGTGCGTCACCTACATGAAGTTGTATTTAGGAGCGTTCAAGGAAACTCCGCAAACCATACCAGTAGATGTACCGAAGTTCAATCTTTCCATACTCTCTAGTGATGTTGAAGTTTATGGAATTTTGCCACACTCGTACAAGTTGCAACCACATGAGCTAGTCATTGCCCACTGGTGGGTATTGATTAACTGTCCAGAAGTTGAATACTGGAAAGACATCCATCTATATTGTCCAGACATTCAAGGTGATCTCGAGTACCACAACAGGGAGTTCGCAAATTATTTTGGCTGCTGGGTACGTAATTCAATATTTCTGTACGTGTTTATGTTTATTGCATAATTATCCATATTTACAGTTGAATGGTTGGTTGCAGATGAACCATATTCAATTTGATGGTCACCCAAATTGGTCGCACAAACTAAGACTTCTAGCGATGAAACCGATAATGTCAAAAGTGTATCCGATGTGCAAGGTAAATGGCGTGCAATTTATATGTGAACAGAGAGACAGCAGACGGAGAACACAGAATTCTGGGGTGATGGCGCATGATGGGCGGAATGGAGTTGACTATTACGGTGTTCTCCATTCAGTGATGGAACTCGTTTATGGGCAAGGCATGACAGTGCACCTCTTCAAGTGTAGATGGTTTGATACTAGGCCGTAGAGCATGAAGACCGATCAGTACGGAATATTATCGGTGAACACTGCTACAAGTTTTTACGAAGATGACCCGTTCGTTTTTGCCACATCGGTAAAACAAGTGTTTTATCTTGATGACCTTGCTAAGGGTGACGCGTGGAAAGTAGTCAACCTTGTGCACCCTCGAAACATTTACCGGGCGGCTACACTTGGAGAGGCCGAAGAC
>NC_020494.1:20412497-20417456 GCF_000184155.1 Fragaria vesca subsp. vesca | reverse complement strand
ATTTTTTTCCTATCCAATTAGGCGAAGGTGAGGGAGGGTAGTGACGAGGTGATGAGTGCTATAGTGAGGGAGACATGACCGAACACGCAGGAGGAAGAGATGTCCGAAGCCATGTCCCAGATCGACACTTCGGATCCGACGGTTGGGGCGAGGATCATGGGCACAACCTTCCCACCGCGAGTAAACAACTTCTACTGCCGGGGTCTAGGAAAGAATGGCGAGGGGGTCCTGAAGATCACTCCAGGATTTTAACGAAAGGCAGCCTCGACCAGCAGCAGGACCACGATCACGACCACTAGGACGACTCAGCTAGAGTCAGAAGTTCAGAGACTACGGAAACAGCAAGCTGCTCAGGTTACCCATAATGCCGCGCAGGCAGCCTATAATGCCGCGCAGGCAACCTATGCTGCCGAGATATATGTCATCAAACAGGCCTAGCAGCAGCAGATGTTCCAGTACATGCAGGAGTTTACAGCTGCCCAGCTTCAAGGACTTCCGGCTCCGCCCATGCCTAAGGTTATACCGCTACCCCAGCCGCCGCAACCTCTGCAGTAGCCCCCAGAAGCGGATATTAATTTAGACGATCTAGATTTTATGTAGTTGATGAATTATATAGATTTATGTGCTTGTTGTTGGTTATATGAAATTGTTTTGGTGTATTTTGCAGCTTGCTTGGAATGGTAGTTTAGAAATTTTGGGTTTTTTTTTATTGGAATGGACTTATAGCCGACGAAATACGTCATAATTCGTCGGCTATAGTATTTTTAATTTTTTTTAATAAGTTCTAGCTGACGAATTATGGAATTCTTCGTCGGCTAAACCCTTCTAAAGCCGATGAAACAGTCTATATTTCGTCAGCTTTAGTTATTTTTTTATTTTTTATTACATACTATAGCCGATGAATATATTAAACGTTTCGTCGGCTAAAGTCTCAGACTACGTTCGACGAAACATTTAAGATATTCGTCGGCTAAATTCTGGGAAAAAAGCCGACGACCTCTTTTTCGTCGGCTAAATGCTAGGACTATAGCCGACGACAAACATTTAAGATATTCGTCGGCTAAATTCTGGGAAAAAAGCCGACGACCTCTTTTTCGTCGGCTAAAGGCTAGGACTATAGCCGACGACGTCTTCTAGTTTCGTCGGCTAAAGTCACTGCCGACGACCTTTTCCCGACGAAATCTTAGCCGACGAATTAAGCTAATAGGCCGACGAAAATTTTTCGTCAGCTAAAGTGCTTGTCCTGGTAGTGAAAGCTTTTATTTTACCAGGCCTAGGAACAATCACATGCATGCTATGTGGTGATAATTGATACTAAGAGAGGCATGAAAAGTCTGAAAATACACAAACATTAACCTAAATGTGGGAAAAGCTGCATGTATTAGAGAAAAATTATATGAACACTTTTGGTTTTATCAAAGAACGTCAGTCTTTATATTGAATAACCGTTGGAAAACAAAATGAACACGAACTGTCCGAAGGGCTCACGTAAAGAGATAACCATGCGAGACTACCAAGAAAGACCTAAACAATTTCTATGTTGAGAACCATTGAGTGGACACCTATGAACACTTGAGATTGAAGCTATTGAAGGAAAAGAAACATATAGTAGATAGTTTTTCGTACCTTGAACAGAATCATGTACGACTTTGATAGCATCTTTGAGCTTGCTTTCAGAACCAACAGCCAAAGTGCGCTTCAGCTTCCAAATCACGTAGAGCGGCGCCGTCGCACGCCGGGCACTTATCTCCGACGCGCAGTCGAAGGCCTTGACGAGCGGCGGCACAGGGCGGGACAAGTTGAGGCAAAACGGGTCGGTACCCAAGGAGACCTTACAAACCGTGTCAAATGAAAACCTCTTCAACACGTCTTGCATGTCTAAAACCCTTTGACTCTCTGCAGCTTCTTCTAGAAGCGGAACAAGTCGCTGCTCCACTTCCTCCTCTAGAGTTTTCACGACGAACTCCCTTAAAGACCTTGTGCTAAACTCATGGCTGGCAAGCTTGCGCTGCGTTGACCACAGCTCACCGTTGACGTTGAATATGCCGCAGCCGAACAAGTCGCCGAGGAACTCCGTGAGGGGCTTGCCTTTTGGGAAGTTAGAGAAGTTGGTCTTGAGAATGTACCCACATTGGCCGGGTTCGCCGTCACAATGATACGTTGCCCCACGCCAAGGCGTTGGACGACGATAGTTTGTGATGGCGAGGTGGACAACATGTCGGTGTACCTTGAGATAGGCCTTGAGAGGGAAGGATTATACTGCCTTGACCAAGCAAAGCAAGTGACATGCAACTCGGTGACCAGTACGTCTCCAAGTCTCTGGCATCAGAGACTAGGTCATCCGTCCAGTAGAGTATCAAAATTGTTTCCCTTTGTTTCTAATAAGTCTTGTGACACAGACACATGTTTAATCTGTCCTCTGGCCAAACATACCAGAACTCCTTTTCCTTTAAGCTCTATTTCGAGTCAATTTCCTTTTGAATTAATTCATGTAGACATATGGGGAGGTTATCTTGAACCATCAATTTCTGGGGCACACTATTTTCTTACTATAGTTGATGATTTTACTCGTAGTACTTGGGTTTATTTGATTATTCAAAAATCATAAGCTAGACAATTACTTGTTGATTTCATTAAACTCGTCGAGGCCCAGTATGATAAACATGTCAAAATAGTTAGGAGTGATAATGGTCCTGAGTTCAAAATTCCTAGTTTTTATTCATCAAAGGGAATAATTCATCAAATGAGTTACGTCAACACACCCCAACAAAATGGTGTCGTTGAATGTAAACACCGTCATGTGCTTAATGTAGCTAGAGCACTCCTCTTCCAGGCACATCTGCCAAAATCTTTCTGGGGAGATGCCATCCTTACAGCTGCATATCTCATCAATCGCAGTCCAACGCCTCTCTTGAACGGAAAGAGTCCTTTTGAAAGACTATTCAACAAGGTACCTGCATATACACACCTCAAAGTTTTTGGATGTTTATGTTTTGCTTCTACTCATCCTCTCAAACCCACAAAATTTGATCCTAGAGCAAAACAATGTGTCTTTGTTGGTTATCCACACGGTAAAAAGGGTTATCGGGTATATGACATAGAGGAAGAGAAAATTTTTGTGTCTCGGGATGTATTATTTCATGAAGAGTCTTTTCCTTTTAGGGATAAAAATTCAGCATTACCTACTTCACATGGGAGTCCAACTTCTAGAGTTTCTGAGCCAACACCACCTTTTCCACCTACTTCACATCTAAGTCTTGATCTCTATGATGACTCCCCACCAACTGGTATTCCTATCGAAACAAATGCTGAGCATCCTGACTCCTCTCCAACTCAAACTCTTCCACCACCAGATAATCATCCTACATCGCAAAATCCTCTATCCTCATCATCATCAATTCTGCCCGATCCTCCAATACTCAATATCACGTCTTCTGAACAGCCAAGACGTTCATCACACCCCACAAGGACTCCAACATTCTTGCAAGACTTTCACGTGGAGGCAGCTCTTTCCTCTCGGTCTACCTCGTTATCTTCACCGGACACAGGTGCCTCCCATTCCTTAGCCAATGTTTTGTGTTATGATCGTTTATCACCTAACCATCAAGCCTTTACTGCTCAACTCACCATCCACAAAGAACCTAGTTCCTTTGCGCAGGCAGTTCAGATACCTGAATGGCGCATTGCCATGCAACAAGAGATCAAAGCCCTCCAAAGTAATCACACATGGAGCTTAGTTCCTTTGCCTGCACACCAACGTCCTATGGGATGCAAATGGGTGTACAAGATTAAACTTAATCCAGATGGGACGGTTGAGCATTACAAGGCACGACTTGTTGCTAAGGGGTACAATCAAATTCAAGGGCTAGATTACAAAGAGACTTTTGCACCAGTTGCAAAATTAACCACCGTCCGAGTTCTCTTGAGTCTTGCTGCAATACGAGGTTGGTGTTTACCTCAACTGGACGTCAATAACGCGTTCTTGCATGGTGATGTTTCAGAGGAAGTCTACATGAAACTTCCACCTGGCTTCGGACGAAAAGGGGAGAATAGAGTTTGTAGATTGCATAAAAGTCTCTATGGTCTAAAGCAAGCAAGCAGACAGTGGTTCATTAAGCTTTCCACAGCATTGAAGGCGGCCGGTTTTAGACAATCATGGGCAGACTACTCGTTATTCGTCCGAGCACAATCTGGAAAATTTACAGTGCTACTTGTGTATGTTGATGACGTGATTCTAGCCGGGAATGACTTGGAAGATATAAATGCTACCAAAGTTTTTCTCTCCAACAGATTCAAACTCAAAGATTTGGGGCAACTCAAGTACTTCCTCGGGATTGAAGTAGCACATTCACAACATGGTATAGCACTCTACCAACGCAAATACGCACTTGAAGTACTTGAAGACAGTGGCTTTCTTGCAGCCAAACTGTCCTCTTTCCCAGTTGATCAGAATTTGTCCTTGACTAGAGCTGATGGAGAGTTGTTGTTTGAGCCCTCACAGTATCGAAGGTTAGTAGGTCGTTTAATATACTTGACTATTACAAGGCCAGATTTGGTGTATGCAGTCCATATTCTTAGTGACACGTCCCACCCCGAATTTCACCCTGAAACCCAGAGTAAGTCGTGCGGGGACCACCTCCAAGGAAAATTTACTGAAAAGATTAAGAAAATCTCCCTTGCAGATGGACAACCCTAACTCGAAAATTTCAAATTACACTCTTAATTTATCACTTCTGAACATCGCATAAAATACAAAAATTCTAAAGTATTCAGAGCTACTAAACAAAAGCGGAAGCAAGAAAACACAAGTAGGTTGAACAGGTAACCTACTGATGAAAACTGGCCGAAAAGCGGGTGACTATGCCTCGTCTCCTACTAGATCCAACCCGAACTCTGCAGACTGGGCTAAATTTAAAACGAAGGGCCCAGGGGAAAACATTTAATAACGTTAGAGTGAGT